>NC_137463.1:267967226-268216736 GCF_964235325.1 Thermobia domestica
AAGGTAAATAAAATAATATACTCACGTTTTTTTTGTCAGGACTTTTAATTCTTTCCTCTCCTGCTGCAACCACTCTTCTGAATCTCACACTGTGTGCTCAATGCTGCCATCCAATAGACCCAGAGTGCACTAAATGTGTCCTCGAATAAGTACTTGAGCAGCAAAACGTGTAAGGATGCGATTGAAATGAAACAAAATATCTTTACGTAGTATTAAAGTGAATGTACTCAAATGAGCACTAGGGGACCGTAGAGGTTAAACTTTTGTAACCTCTCTACAACGGACACCTCTCAGTAACGGACAAAACTTCATGCCCCATTGGTGTCCGCTATTGAGAGGTTTCACTGTACTTCTTTTCATTAGCAAATTACCAAATATTTTTAAAATTCATATCGGACGATTATTTACTAAAAGTGAAAAGGATATGGAAATTCTTCATAAAGGTGGGAGCACAACTCTTCGTTATACAGTAAGTGATTGATACCTATATTCGAGGTGGCGAGTTATCTTCATTGCAATGAGTGAACCTGACTTAAAATATATATTTTTAAATTTGTCAAAATTGTATGATTAATTGGTTATCAAACATGTCCGCTGTAGAAATGTATTTTATCAGATATGCAATTAGTTTGGCGCATAATTTTCTAATTGGATGCATATTTGGTTTATTTCAGTCTAATTTCACACCCATCCAAGTGTCACTGATTATCGTAGAAACTAAACCGATATAAGTTTTTGTTCTGGAACTAAAATTTAAAAAAATACAATATAGGCAACAAACACCAATTTTAGCACCAAAGCATTAAATTTGAAATTTACATGTGTGACAAACATTACGCTTTTAATTATTTCATCATATTTTCATGTTTAAAAAATAAATAGAAAACGTCTGAGATAGAGTTTCGAAACCTCAGCCTTCAAGTGCCCCTGCACGTACGTCTACCGTAGGTACAGTCCGCGGCAAAAAAAACCTGCAACATGAGCATGTAAGTTTATTGTGATACTACGCCTAACAGCACTGGGAATCAACATAACGTCTAAGTGGCACGAATCACACAGCAGAAAGCTTAGAGTCCTCCCCTGCACACTTGTTTTCGAGCAAAACACTTCTTCGTCGTTTTACAATAAACTTACATGCTCATGTTGTAGGTTTTTTTGCTGCGGACTTAACAAGTACTCTTGAAGCTAGTGTCTATATAAGAACGGAGGAAAAATGTAATTTCCTCTGTACAGATCTGTGGGAATTGTGGATATAGCCCAATTTTTTAGACTTTGTCTCTGAAAGAGTTTCCAGCTTTTTTCTGAACAGAAGTGTAAACCTTATGGCCCAGATTTCTTGTTACTAAATTTTCCTCCCTTCCCTCTTCGAAATGTCGTATCCATAAATACACAATATGTCTCCCTAGATATTTCGTATAGTTTTACCGCTTTGTTTTAGGCCTATTATCCTTCCACGTGTAGCTATACCAATATCCCTTGTATCTGCCATGGTACCAAGTATACGCTATGCTAGCAACCGAACATTACGTGACAAAACTTACTTTGCTAGTATCACTGTGTACAAAGTACCTTTTAACGAGCATTTGAAAAAATGAATTAACGCCTCATTCTTCGTGACTAAAGTAACCAAGTAAGTTAATGAAAACTTTCTTTGCCAGTTTTCTCGGTAACTTGTATCCCAAAAGTAGATTAAAATAGCAAAGTATGATTTAATTGACTACTGCTCGGTTACTAGAACCCCACAATATTTCTTCAAATGGTTTCCTCTAACCGAGACTTGGCTCTTTAGCCTTCTTTCGGCAAACCGAAAGTTTCTGTGTTTTCTATTTTTTTTTTTTAAATTCAAACTTTTTCCCCATTCTTTCTCCCTCCGGCCTTCATTTCATGAAGACAATTATCAAGTTAGGAGACTTCCCCAGTAGTGAAAAAATAGTCGAGGTGTTATAGGCGCTGATCTAGTAATCTTAAGGTGTTCAGTTTAATTCCATTATACCTGAAAATAATAGTTTTGAGTTTAATTTGTTCTCAGAAGGTGAATTATAATTTCCCTTTGCTCAAGCTATCCATCTACAGATGAGATGCAAGAATTATGCACATATTTACCGAGAGAAAGAGAGAGTGGAAATAGATCTTATTAAAATATTATTAGGAACATTCAAACACATTCATATTTGTTTATGTTTTACTTATTTTTTTAAAATTACTTTTCTTGCGAAACTACAGTTCTTGATTACTTAGAATATAGCAACGGATGTCAAAGATGTACATTTTAGTCTAAGTATTAGTTATATTTGAAGAATATTTTTAAAAATATGACATGTTTTCTATTGATGAAATATCTTTCACATATTGAACTTCACACACTGCACAGTTTTTTCTACTTCTTTGTGTTGTCCTTTGTTTTCGATTATGTTTTAGAAAATACACTGGGAACCAATAACATAACACCGGTAAATATTGTTGTTAGCTTTAATGGGTAATGTGTAATATAATAATAATAATAATAATAATAATAATAATAATAATAATAATAATAATAATAATAATAATAATAATAATAATAATAATAATATATTTCTTTAAGAAAATTAAAACTGGTATGGTTTTGCGGATACAATAATTTTTTGAAAGACAAAGATGAGAATCAAATCATTTCGCACATGATGTTTTTTTTTTCATAAAGTTTCAGTAGATATATTGAAACTGAAATCTAACAAAAGCGAAGATAACGTTAAAATGAATAATGTAATACATTCAGAGATTTTACAAAATACTGCAAACTGTGAAATAAAATGAATGTTTGATCAGCATTGAATTTTCCTTGGTATGTCTAATGTTAAATAAGACCTCTTTGTGACTTTCTCGTGATATCAATCGCTCTGTAGATACTAAAAGGTGTCATCTACCCGAATTTTTATTCGTTGCAGAGGCATGGATAGTTTTCTGCTTTTTGCCGATTGCCGTCTACTCACTGACACCTTTTGAACAAACTACAGCAGTTGTAGAATGCCTTACTCAGTTCTCAGCCAACCAACTTTAATTGCATTGTTGGTTGTCTAACGTTGCAGGATGTGAAAAATTGGAAGTGTGAATGCACTTTTGCTCGTGGTTACAAAACAGTGGAACTTTTCCATCTACTTACTCGTACCATTCATAGATTACGTCTCTTTTCCTCAAACTGTAATAATTGGGCTTGATTCCCTTGTGCTCTGAATGCCCCGTGTTTCTCTTCTTTGAATTTTTTTTTTTTTTTTGTTAAATGCTAATAAAATTGGAGAGATACTTTCCGAAAGGGTTGTTTACAAGGGCGTCATTTCAGACTTCGCTTGAGGGGGGCAAGAGCTCGACCGAAATAAGACTTTCATGTTTTGTACTAATATATTAGTAGACAATCTATTAAAATATATGTAATCCTCAAACTCTTGGGGGGACAATTGCCCCCCTGCCTTCCCTAAATGACGCCCCTGATTGATTATTTCGCGAGTATGCCTTCTAGGCTGAAGGAGACGAATGATAATGACAGTAAATGATTATGATAGAAGTTTCCAAATGAGATTGTGGGAAAACCGGAATAACTCTGAGAAAACCCAAGGATACGATGTTGCTCATCACAAACTAACGTTGACTGGGACCGAATCAGGGAGCTATCACATCAGAGTATTTGTAGTAAAAATTTAACAAACGAAATAAAATTTGTACTATTTAAAAAAAAGTTTAATGATTCAATCGTAGTAAAAATCGCAAATAATAAATTATATTAAAAAAAAAGTATTTATGCATAACAAAAAAGAAAAACATTGAGAGCGCACTCATATGCAGTCAATTTAAAAATTCCTTAAATTCTTGTATTATTGTATTATGTAAGGTTTGAAGAATTTATGAATTGATTGTAAATGAGAGCGCTTCCCATGCCTTTGTTTTAAACATTCATAAATAGAATTTTTGTAAAAAAAGTTATTTTCTTCAAACAAGAAGTATTATCATTTTTACTATTTTTATTTAAAAAATTTTGAAATCAGAATTATTTTATTATTTTTAATACAATTTATTTTATTTTATTTGTTATTTTCCCATGGAAAACATATTCTTAAAAATATTCTATGTTATTTTTTACTTTTTACTCATGACAAAATATTTTCTGTTTGCATTTAGTTCTACTTCATACATTTATTAATTTATTTTAGTTTTGTATTAATTGATAGATCTTTCGATGGTTTTCTTCACTGTAGTCTATCTGAGGAACAGATTTAAAAAATTACTCTTAGTGAAAAAATAAGTACATAGAAACGTATGGAAGTAACAATGAAATATTATGTCATTACCCGACATTCGTGCAGGTACATTTCGCCATCCCCCCCACTTGGAATTTCGAAACAAAACCTATGCTAATCGTTTGTACTGCAATGTACCGCAAAAATTTTCGTTTGTACCACTTCTGGTACAAAGTTATAAAAGGTTTAAAGTGGGGGCTGTGGAAACAGCAGCCCCCTAACTTGGAATGTTGAAACAAAAATTATGCCAATCGTTCGTACTAAGTTTGTATCGGAATGTACAGTAGAAATGTTCGTTTTTTCTACTTCTGGTACAAAGAAATTAGTTCTTTAAAGTGAGAGTCTGTGGAAAGGGGTTCCCTCATATGTGTGAACCTAGCAGAACCACATATGAAAATTGTAAATATTTGCACCCCGTGCGTTTATACTGCATCTGTACCGAATTGTACCGCTAGAAATTTCGTTATTACCGGTTTCAAATTCGAGAAAATCAAAAAGGAATTTTCTGCTGAGTTCACGTGAACTTAGCAGGACTTTTGACTTATTTCTTCAAATTTGAATAATATGTGTATTCCAATAATAGTTACACAAAAATTCGAGAGACACTGAACACAAACCAAACTTTATTTACATTTTAAAAATACGACCTGTTTTTAGACTGACTATTTAAAATATTTAAATAGGGAGTCTTACCTAAAGTGCAACGATATCCGTAAAATAAAGTGAAAGAGTTACACCCAATAAATAAAATAAATAAATTCACATCTAAAAGTTTTCAGTTACGTCAACAATTTGGTTGACTATTTACTATTTAGCAAAATTTAAAACGGAGTTTAGCAAAGTTTAAAAAATCACACCCCCAGAAAGTAGTTTAAAACCCAAATTCACGAAAAATGTAATAGAAATGTATATAAAATGTAATTCATATAAACATGCTGTATAATCTTTTTTACTATAGAAACATTAGTTACTTGTTACACACGGATTTTAATGTAAGCATTTATGTCATGTTTGTCGTTTATAAAAGGTCTAATCATCTCTAAAATGAAAATCCTACCCTTAATCCCTACCTCTCTTACTTTTAAATGAAAAAAAAAAACATTTAGTTTGGGATTCAAAATGAGTTTCAATTCCGACCATTACATTAAAATAAAATGTTAGTTGTCAACTTAAATAAAAGAAATGAAGAAAAATGAGTAAAATATCTTCCATCTCTATTTCCGATAACTTATACACAATTTATTAACTCTTTCATTATAAGAATTTGCTGTTTATCCGTCTCTATTTCCGACAACTTATACACAATTTATTAACTCTTTCATTATAAGAATTTGCTGTTTATCCATCTCTATTTCCGACAACTTATACACAATTTATTAACTCTTTCATTATAAGAATTTGCTGTTTATCCATCTCTATTTCCGACAACTTATACACAATTTATTAACTCTTTCATTATAAGAATGTGCTGTTTATCCATCTCTATTTCCGACAACTTATACACACTTTATTAACTCTTTCATTATAAGAATTTGCTGTTTATCCATCTCTATTTCCGACAACTTATACACAATTTATTAACTCTTTCATTATAAGAATTTGCTGTTTATCTTTCTGTAATTATTTTTATTTATATGATATTCTGTCGTTAATTTAAAGCAAATATATTAATTCAATTTAGAACAATTTATTAACTGATAATTGTTAACAGATTGTGTGTATAGAGTAACATTAATTCAGTGTTTGCAGACTTCAGTTGGAGGTTTTAAGTGCATGATATTAGCATTTAAACCAAAATACCCCCACGGAATTCTCTTCCATTTAATGTTTAATTTATATAAACTTTTAACTCTCACAAAACAATGAAGTGTGATGAAAATTATTGTAATTCTCCACTTTCTCTATTTAAATTGACAACGAACATTTGAGTTTAATGTAATGATCGGAATTCAAATATACATTTTGAATAGTTTTTCTTTTCATTTAGAAGTAGGAGAGGTAAACATGAAGGGTAGGATTTTTTATTTCAGAGATGATTAGACCTTTTATAAACGACAAACATGACATAAATGCTTACATTAAAATCCGTGTGTAACGAGTAACTAATTTTTCTATTGTAAAAAAGATTATACAGTATGTTTGTATGTATTATGTTTTATGTTTATTTATATTACATTTCGAGTGAATTTGGGTTTTTAACTACTTTCTGAAGGTATGATTTTTTTAAAAGAAAAACTTTGCTAAACTCCGTTTTAAATTTTGCTAAATAGTAAATAGTCAAACAAACCGTTGACGTAACTGAAAACTTTTAAATGTGAATTTATTTATTTTATTTGTTGTAAGTCTTTCATTTTATTTTACGGATATTGTATGCACTTTTTAAATAGTCGACGTAAAAACAGGTCGTATTATTAAAATGTAAATAAAGTTTGGTTTCTGTTCAATGTCTGTCGAATTTTTGTATAATTATTATTGGAATACACATACATATTCTTCAAATTTCAAGAAATTAGTCAATAATCCTGCTAGGTTCACGTGAACTTAGCAGAAACATTACTTTTCGATTTTCTCGAATTTGAAACCGGTAAAAACGATATTTTTTACGGTACAATCCGGTACAAATGCAGTATAAACGATTCGTAGAGAAAAATCTTCACATTTGTAGAAATTTATTTTCTGGTCCTGCGAGGTATATGTGAACTTAGCAGGACCACTTTACTTCTTGATTTTCTCGAATTTGAAACTGGTACAAACGAAAATTTTTACGAAAAATGCGTTACAAATGCTGTAGAAACGATTAATAAGAAAGATCTTGAAATTTGTAAACATTTGTATTCTGGTCATGCTAGGTATACGTGAATTTAGCAGACCACGTTATTTTACGATTTTCTCCAATTAGAAGCAGGTACAAACGAAAAGGTTTAAAAGACACAATCCAGTACAAAGCAGGACAAACGATTGGTGCAGAAAAATCGTCAAATTTGTAGAAATTTGTCACTGGTCCTGTTATGTTGCGTGAACTTAGCAGGACCACTTTATTTTTCGATTTTCTCAAATTTGGAAACCGGTATAAAGGTAGAGTTTTACGGTACAAGCCGCTACAAACGCAGCACAATCGTACGGGATGCAAATATTTATAATTTTTATATGTTGTCCTGCTAAGTTCACAAATGTGAGGGTTCCCCTTTCAAAATCCCCCCCACTTTAAAACTAATTTCCTTGTACCAGAAGTGGAACAAACGAACATTTTTGCGGTACATTCCGATGCACACGTAGTACAAACGATTTACATACGTTTTGTTTGGAAATTCCAAGGCGGGGGACTGCCATTTCCAGACACGCCACTTTAAAACTCTTATATCTTTGTACCGGAAGTGATACAAACGAAAATTTTTGCGGTACGTTCCCATACAAACGTAGTACAAACGATTGGCATAGGTTTTGTTTCGAAATTCCAAGGTGGGAGCTGACTCCATTCTAGAACTCTTATATGTTTGTACCGGAAGTCTTACAAACGAAATTTTTTGCAGTACATTCCGTTAGCACAAACAATTGGCATAGGTTTTGTTTCGGAATTCCAAGGTGGGGGCTAATGTTTTTTATAGCCCCCACTTTAAAATTCTTATAACTTTGTGCCGGAAGTGGTACAAACGAAAATTTTTGAGGTATATTCCGGTACAAACGTAGCACAAACAATTTGAATAGGTTTTGTTTCGAAATCCCAATGTAGGGGTACTGGCGAAATATACTCCTTCGTCCTGTGAAAATTTTCATCATTGTACTGGTATGATTTTGGGAAATGAGTTAAATTAAGGGAGGATTCAGGGATTAGACCTCTGGGCTTTCACCATCTATGACCATGATAGCCTATCACTTATGGGGGAGGACGTCCCACGGAGATCACACTATCCGAGGAAAGGAAGGAAGGAAGCGGCCTGGGACCCGTATGCTAGGTACCATCCCGGCATTTGCCTAGTGTGAATGAGGAGAACCCAGGAAATCCTCACTCAGGATAGCACCTGAGAAAGCTTTTATACTTTATCGTCCGAGTGCCCCCACCGGGAATCCTAACCGGGACCGGTCGCATCAAAGACGAGACCGTTAGCAACTAAGCTGTGCAGGGCTACAAGAGTTAAAATTAAGTTTGTAACATTTGATGTCTTGGTTGAATCATTGAAAGTTACAGAAAGCATGTAAAAAAAAAAAAAAAAAAAAAAAAAGGAATAGAGGGGAATAACAAATGAACGACTTGCACCAGTGACGGCGCCAGCTCAGGGCCGGCGCTAGCAGTTTTGCCGCCCTGGGCGGTACTTTCACATGCCGCCCATTTAATCTACAAACCGTCTTTTGACAAAAGACGTTCAAGTGTCACGGGAAAGTAAGATGCCGCGTGGAAAAGTAAAATTAAAAAGAAAAAAACTGCCTCTCTCAAATGCTTAAGTAATATTTAAACGGCTCCTTACTTTTTCGTCACGACTAAGAATTTTAATTTTTAAGCTTATTTTATATCAAAATGTGTTTCCAATGGAGTATGAAGATAATATAGTGAATCAGATATTACGGCAAAACTAAGTGATTAGCCTAAGCCTTATAATGTACTAATACAATAGAGATACATAAATTTAACATCTCTTAATTGAAAGAAACTTTTCTTGCTTTGATATGAGCAAATTCCTTTATCATATTCGCGTAGTCCAATGCTTCAGCCAATTCGTGTTCCACTGATACCGCTAGACTCCTCAAGTGTGTTTCAGACATCTGGTAAGGTTAACAAAACCCTAAGTTCAACACTGATATTGAAAGCAAAGTCATATTCCTTAATTAATTTTAAAGTCTCTTTTGGTGAACTTTTAGGCTTAATTATAGCGGATAACACTTTCAGTTTGTCTTTCAAATCACTAGGGTTAATATCATCCGATTCTTTGAGTGTTAAAATGCTGGCAATTTTAGTATACTTTTCAGACAAAAGTTCAGGTGGCATATCTTTAAGATTACTTATATCGTAAAGAAAATCGAAATACTCGCTGTGGTGTTTAAGTTGCTCAAACCTTCCTCTTAATGCTAACATAATAACGTTTAGAATTTTGTAATAAAAATCGATCTTGTTTGTGGATCTTCAATAGCTTCATCCTCTGCCTGGCACTGAAACTCTCTCTTCTTCTTTCGACTTCGAGCTTCCACTGTATTACCTATTCGTGGATCATCCATATCTAATGCTGATGCCAACTAAGTACACATCATCTAAGTTAGTACACATCAATTAAATAAGATTGAAACTTTGCACCATTTCTGTTCATTTCAAAGTACTCATCTCTGATTGCATCCAACACATGAAAATCAATGCTTTCGAGACTTTTCCTTACTATGTTAATGTGGAGTAAAAAGTCATACCAGATAACGAGTGAGCAAAGGAAAGGAAAGTCACGCAGCTGGTTTGCTATACACAGAGCATCTTTGGCGACCATTCTATATGTTCTATTGTCGTTACTTATTTGAAGTAAGGCATCATAATCCTTCCCTATTTCATATCTAAGTGGAGTCAGAGCATCAATTCGGCTCTCCCACCTTGTGGTGCTTAATGGTTTTAAAGTGAAACTGCTACTACGTTCCTTTAGTATAGCCCAACGTTAAACTGACGTAGAAAAAAGTCATTAACTATACAAAGGAAAAAGAAAGAAAAGAAAGAAACGGCATACTGAGATGCTGTGCTACATCGTTAACGACAATGTTTAGTGAATGACTACTGCAAGGAACATAGAAGGTTCGGGAATTTTTTTTCTAAAATTCTCTTCTAAATACCTGAATGCCTTTCATATTGGAATCATTGTTTTATCCTTGGCCTCTCATGTCTTCGATAGGAATGTTAATTTCCTTTAGCTGTTTAATTATTACTTCTGTCAGTCCTAGACCAGTGGTTTCTATTACTGGTACGAAACCAAGAAAATGTTAACAAATTTTTACGAGGCATTTTCCATTACTAAATGTAATTTGTACAAAAGTAACGAGTAGTGTCATTTGCTCTGTCAGAAATATCTGGTGTGCAGTCAAGTATTATACTATAATATTTTGTATCTCTCAACAAAGGCAGGATTTTATTTTTAATTTGTTCACTAAGAATTTGAATAATTTCGTTTTGGACATCTTTTCCTAAGTAATAGTGGTATTTATTTTGTCCTCCCATGGTTCTTTTAATGTCTTCGGCCATGACGCTGTCAAACTTTGCAAAGAGTTCTACCAGTTTGGGAAAAATACCATTATTACTTGTGTTAAGTTTACCTGATGTTCCGCGTAACGGTAGACATTGCTCACCTAAAAACTGTATTATTCCAACTAGTCATTCTATTACGTTCTTTCAATGTTGTGCTTCGATATTTAACATTTTCTGGTGTTCTGCAACACTTGAGTTGATTTTGAGTTTAACGTCCCGTTCAGCAGCGGGGCTATATGAGACGTGGACCTACTGATTAACGTGGAATCCGAACCACATGAGCTCCCGCCGGGAATCGAACCCGAGTCTTACACGCCTGAGGCGCGTACACTAACCGCTTAGCCACTAAGGAGCTCTCTGCATCAATTGTAAGACCACTCTTCAGTCTTATCGTAAGCTCCATCCACTTTATTTGCGCTTCAAACTGAATAGGAAATCTATTATGACTAGCCAAAGCTTCAGACATGTGGCACCAATTGTTATAGTCATCAACTATGAAAGATATTTTACTTGTGGAAAATAATTTGCAACAAAAACCGAAAACAGCATCCTTACTTTCTGAATAAACTAACCACTTTCTGAACACAAATTCACTATTACATAATGTGTACTTGTGACAGTTATCTACGAGCCAACGGTTGAAATTATGTCTGGGACAGTTGTCAAACTTGGTTAATTGCCTTGGAGGACCTTTATTGATTAGGGTAGTTCTAATACTCGGAATGAACAGTTTGTAAATTGGTTAAAAACTCGCTGCTACAACCTAAATGTCTCTAGATGCTGTAGGCTAGAATAGCCTGTCTCAAGTGGGAGTGTACCTTTTGCATACTTGGAGTGAAGCGTTAGAACATCATTGAATAGAAAAAAAATATGGAAGACACCTTGATAATCTTATCCACCCTAGTTGAAAATCTTATTTACGCCGCTGCAAGGGAAATATTGAACGAGATACCTGTAGCTAGTAGTTTGACAATTGAAAATGAGGGGGAATGCTCTGAATTTCCTGAGTATTTTCCTGAATGTGAGTGAAGTAAGTTCAATTACATTCCCAGGTGAAGACAATTTTATTTTTCCATGTGAGCCTATTACAAAGCATTATATTTTGATAATATTCTTTTCTTTTTCAAATTTTGCCGCCCATTAGAGTTGCCGCTCTGGGCGATGGCACGGCTCGACCCCCTCGCGCCGGCCCTGCGCCAGCTTTAATTTCTTGGGGGCAAACAGGGGACAGAGACTTTTCAGAGAGCACCTTTTTTTGTATACTAAAAATAATAATTTTATATTATTTGACTTACATTATAATACAACATGACGGGCAGCACCCGCTCCTTTGCACTCTCTAGCGCTTTGTTTAATATTGTAAAGATTATTTAACATTTTAAAGCTGCTATGAGTTTTGACATCTTGATTTACTTGGCTCACAGCAGCGCCGATTTCTGTACAACTTCTAGGGGGGAAGGGTAGCCGTCCAGATATGTGTTTCATTGTCAGAAGCTGGTATCTAAGCAAAGATCCGAACAAAGATACTGGGGATCTAAGAAAACTGTGGGGAGAGGCATGACCTCCTTGCCCCCTAGAATCAATGATCCGTCGGCTTATATCGACTCAATTCGACCACTGGTTTTCTTCAGATAGAATCAAGTAGGATCAGTTTGTGCTCCTTTCATGGATATATTCTTAAGTGTTCCACCTGGAGAGAACTCCGTTTTTAGTGACAAATAGACGAAGATGAACATTATGCGAAAGATGTGAAGACGTGGCAACGTTGCCACAGTTCCGGATGGCGAAAGGAAAGGAAGATTGTAGGAAGAGGAGGCATTTCCTCAAGCCACGAAACACGATTACGTCATTCCGTGTAGGCCGCTGGGAGGAGAAGCTGTCACGACTCACGATGCGATGTGGTTTCGGGTTGTTTCATTTCGATGGCATTTCCAATGACGGGATGAGGGAATGGGAGGGGAAACTCTCATGTAATAGGATGATACAAACAAACGATGTTTTGTAGAATCTTCTGGAAGAGACTACAGATCGATACACTTGTCAATGAAGTTATGAGGGAGAAGAGTGTCTCTCATACATTCGATCACCTTTCCAATCTAAATCCTTAAATCCTTAAGCTAGAGGTATTCCCTTTCTCTTACTGTAAGACTTACCTAATACTTACTTTCTTCTGCAACCTTACTGGTCACTAACCTCTCTTAAACGATTACGTCAATTGAATGGAAGGCTTCAACATTATTTTATTTAGTTCACTTTTCCGTGTCAGTTTTGACAAAAGTTTGTATGCACGAAACTTTTTCGTGCATTCTAATGCATTACATTTTGTATTCTTACATCCAAGGACAATAAATAGAAGATTTTAATCACTTTCAACGTGCTCTCATGGATACCTATGCGAAAGGTAAAGGGGGAAGGAGACAAGCCGCCCGTGTTCCCCAGGACGGTTGAATTAAAATAACTTATCAACAATTTACACATTACTCGTAGTCAGAGCCGGCCCTAGAAATTTGCAGTCCCGTGCAATTCCATCATTTGCCGCCTTCACTTTCTCCAGAAAGAACAAATCTTAAAAGCCGTTATCTTAAGTAATCTACTCCATCATGAACAAGGAAGGGGAAGAAAAGTGCACTTGCACTCAGAAAGGCCTAAACACTACAAATACAATCTCACTGTGTCTTTTTTCTTTAAATAATAATCTATTATGTTAGTGAGAGATAAAGAAAACACACCTGCAGAGGAAAGATGATAATGCTTTCTATAGAATTCAATATCGAGGTCCAATCTCAATATATCAGTTTGTAATTCCATTCCAGTGCAACTAGCTCTTTTATCTTTATTTCGTGATTTTCCTTCTACAGCTGTAAAAAAAATATTATATAAACTTGTTTCCACCTTCGATGATAAGGAACTTGTTTGTGACAAAGACAAGACTAGTTTTCATATCAAAACTGTGATAACTAGGGCCTGGAAGTTGAGGAAAAATCCTCTTTTTTACGAGTGCCCGAAGATGAGGCTTAACATAATATATTCATTTTGGGTCATTGTAGGCCAAAAAATTGTGAATTTTATTTGTTCTTTTTTTTTGCCATTTTCGTCTTTTTTTGTTTATTGGTTTTTTAAAAGCTCTTTATAAGTCTTAACGTCCTTTTTTTTTTTTTTTTTTTTTTTGCACTTTATTTTTCGACAATAACTATACTGGCCATTAACTCGAATCACCACCACCTCTTAAACATCTTTTCCTTAGTAAAGAAAATTCGAACGATAACACATTCTTAAACGACTTTACTGATAAGACCAGATCTGCAACAATCAGAAGTCAGATAAGGAGGCGTAACAACCCTCCAGCAAGGGGAGATGAGGGCGGGGAAGTTTTCTTATTTTAGTTTGTACTTCAGTTTGTGGAAGGACAGACCGTTAACCTACCAGAAGCTTGTATTTCTTGAGCATTATAAAGTTATTCATTAAAAATGTAATTCTAATTCAATTGGGTCTTATTTTTACGTCCTTTTTTGGCAGTTTTACGTCTTTTTTAAAAGATATTTTTATGTCTCTTTATAGGTCCTTTTTAGGCATTTTTTAGTTCTTCAACTTCCGAGCCCTAGTGATAACTGACTGAATGCAACAGATGTTCGCTACTGTTCGAGAATTTACTTCTTGCATTTGACAAGAATCAAGCAATTCATGCTGAGATTTGTTTGACCATTTGCTTTAGCACTGTCCAGTGTCCATGTGACCTTAAACTAATGTGACCTAAACATGATTTATGATTGTAGTATTCAAACAGAAGGTCAGCATAGTAAATTTAACTATCATCTTAATGAAGTCTATTTCCAACAAGATATATTTATTTTTAATAATATAGTAATAGCCACTGGAAACTTGCCGCTCCATGCAAATGCACATGTTACACATGTGGTAGATCCGGCCCTGCTCGTAGAAATATAGAGAGTGAATTCAATGCAATTTTTATAGTTCCAAACCTGTTTTTCTCTTTCTACGGAAGAAAAAAATCTTTTGCAAATGGAGAGTTAAAAACAAAAAGGTGATAAATGGCTTTGTGCGCTATTAAAAGAAAGAAGGGAAAATGGAAGAATTTACATAAAACTTTGACTCTTAAAAACGCAAAATATGTAATATTTGTGCCTCACATTTGAATTCAAACTATGTCTTCAGAATGAATAAGTATTGGAGGAGCCCAAAGAAGGGGAAGGGTATTCTGTGGGAAACCTCAAAGCCGGTTTCGCAGCCATTCACATCGCTGGCCTATTGCTTGGAGCGCGCACCTTTGATGCACGGAGTTCCGGATTCGATTATCGGTGGCAAAGCATTTGAACGCCTGACGGTGGTTCGGATTCAACCTTAAGCGGAAAAAAATATACGTCTCACAATAGCCTCGGTGTTGAAAAAGGGCACTAAACTTAAAAAAAAGAAAAGAAAAGAAAAACTCGCGCTCACGCCGTCAATCCGATATCACGGTCACTCGACCTCAAACTCATAACATCTTTCCGACATTACACTCACTCGACCTATTCTCGCTGCGAATTGTAGAAAACATACAAAGGAGGGGAAATCAAAATGGGAAACGGTTATCACGTTCGATATTTCTTACATTTAAGTCACAGGTAATGGTACCATTCGGGAAATGTTCTACCATGATACCTCTGACTGGAGACATATCGAGTTTTACTGCCTGTGCAGAGAAAATTTCTTGCAGGAAATGGTGATTGTCACCGGATAAGGTTGTGATGGAAAGTTGAAGAAACGTACGTAACATAAACTAAATTGTAAAGCTGAATGATGCCTACAACGATACTTGTATTTTTTAACATCTTTATTTGTATTTATGGGCAAAATGTACTTTTAAACTATGCACAAGCTGTTCAAAAAAGGAAGAAGAAAAACATGAAAAGAGAAATAGAAGTAATTTCTTTTCTGTTGTTATGCGATAAATATTTTGTTATGATAGTGTTTTGACGATGTGAGTTTAGTTGTCATAGCAACGAAAATGAATAATATATAAAAACGAAGGATCCATCTCGTGACAACTGTATGTACAATTTTTAAAAAGTGTGTAAATGTTTAACTGTAACGTACTACAATAAAAAGCTAATATCATAATGCAGTGTTTAGATGTATTTTGATAAAAATCGGTAACCTTGGTTATATACATATACAAACTGCGGACCTTACATCACAAATAGGCGTTATCCGTACCAGGATATCGTCATATGCCTACTCCCAGCAACTCCTCAGGACCCAAATCCAGCGTTTCTACGTGCTAAAAAGAACCAGCTAAGGATCCACACAGGTAAAACATGCACCCATCCGCCTGTAGTTTTATCATTACATAAAGAAGAAAACGGGAGCCTTTGTTATTCATTTTCTTAATATTCCTGTCAAAAGCCCTGACGTCATCACAATTAATTTCTGCTCATTTAAACTATTGAAGCAAATCACTCTCACTAGCTATGGAAAACCCACAGGGATCCAATGAAATGTCATCTTTTGTGCACGAACGTAGTTTGTTGTAGTGGAAACTGCGGTGTCAGGCGATAGTCAATAATTTAGTAGAATACAACCGTTGATGGCGTCACGGCTTTGAAAATTAGACTGAACAACTTTCTGTGTGTGGTGACAAGGGGAACCATGTTTCTTGAGACGACAGAAGCACTGTAATCGATGGGGTGAGGTACAGGAAGGAACCGAATGAAATCCTCAGCTACAGTTCAAATAAACAATAATGAAGTAGAACAAATTAGAACACAATGGGTCTGAACCAGGGGATAAAAGTGGAATTAAAAATGCAGGGGGACAGATGATGTCACGCTTTCCCCGTACCAATCTTTGCCCACTGTAATTTTTTTTTAGGAAATGGAGGGACGCCATAGATAATTTTTGGAAGTGGGGGAACGGCATCCTCCCGTGTTCCCCCTCACTTTTACCCCGGGATGAACACAAGTTAAGGGGTGTCGTTACACACCTGCGCGTCACTACATGTTACACAGGCTATTGTAAAACAAAAATTGTCCATTGATAATCCGGTTCCTTCAGATTTTTAACTTGGATTTTGGGGTGCATTTTTCTCATTCTTCTTATTTTATCAGTTATTTGCTACTGTATGGCCTCATTATGGATTCAGCAAAGAAAAGAGGTGGAACTATTTTGTCCAGCTGAATTAAAATTCTGTAGAACTGTTTTATTTAGTGCATATTAAAATCTCATTTGATTTTCATTGAGAGTTTCATGTTCTTGCTTTAAAACACTGTAGAGGTAGTTGTTCCTGTTCAATATAAGTATAAAGGTAACAAAGAAAGTTCTGTCGCTTTTTTCACTCACCACCTTCAAACATCGACATGTTACCTAAGACATACCTGGGAGATCAAAAATAGTCCCCATCACCATCGACGACCTTCTGTCAACATTCTGGAAGGCTATAGATTCCATCGCGGTAGGACTTGGTAGGCCGTGAAGCGAAGAAAGTATCAAGTGCATTTTGCACCTCTACCAGAGATTTGAACTGGTGTCCTCTGAGATGATTGTCCAAGCAATGGAACAGGTGATAATCGGACAGTGCAATGTTCGGGGAGTATGGCGGATGCAATATTCTCTGCTCGCGTTGCCTTCTGGTCCGGAGTCAAATCATGTGGGACCCATCGACGACCCAACGTGTAGTGCTTCCTAAGTTGATGGAGGTGCTGTCTAATGGTTTCGTCATTCACACTGAATTGTAGTCCCAGTTCCTAACATGTCTGGCCGCTGTTCGCCTCAATTCCTGCCTGAAGATCTTTCTTTTGTACACCTGTTGGTCTTCCGGCATGCGGTGCGTCTTCGAGTATTTCGTCACCTTCCTTAAACTAGTTAAACTATCACTGCACTATTCGTGTAGTCATGACACCCTCACCAAAGGCCTGACATATCTTCTGCCCCGCTGCAGCAGCATTTGACCCCAGTTTGAACTCATACAGCATACACGCCCTTCTGACGTTCTGTGGATGTCCCATGTTAACTCTGTCCTTATGCAAGTTCACGGTGTAACTGAACTGCCACAATCAGGTAGTATGTTGGATATACCCACACCAACAACTGACCTTTGCCTTATCTCCATTCGCATTCAACTCACGCTGTGAGGGCCAATTGAACACAGACTTCCACAAAAAGCGACAGAACTTTCTTGGTTACCTTTATATAGAAAATAATATGTATACAACATACATAACCATTCCAAACCGGGCATTTTCAAAAATCCAGCACTCCACGGGTTTGTAGGTTGTCGGATTTTTAAATATCAACCTGTAGTAGAAAGATATAGTATCTCTGTAACGAATACCAGTAGGTTAAAGCGAAATGATCAGTATTACGATTATTTTTTTTTTAAAGTCGCTTTTCGTTCCACGCCATTTCATGCGTATAAAAACATTTCATTTTAACGAATATTGAAATTTCATATAACGAATAAAAATTCCATTTTTTTGTAGGGATAGATTCAAGTAATCTTGAACGGTCTATTCTGTTTGAGAGTGCTCAGAAGTAAATCAGAGACTCTTCGTAACAGCCTAGAGCACTACGCACAATGTAAATATTTGATATATGCTCATTAATTATAGAAATACTTTCTGCAATTACTGCGCGTCACATTACTTTGCGTATATGCTTATTTTCTTCTTATCTAATGAATGTTACGTCTAAGCTTTGTCTGTAAAATCATGTTGAAGTAAAGTAGCTTTTGAGGTGGTTATAACAACAGGTGAGTTCTTGGCAATCGACTTATTTCAGTAGAATAATTTTACTGTAACAATTTCTTAAGTCCCCAAAATTTCATTATACTAGTGTTTTACTGTATACGAGTTATGAGATTACGGGCGGAAGACGTCGCGCGTATGAAGAAGCTCGTGTGTGGAATAGGGGAGAATGGGGCTGGTTGGCGAACTTTTCATTCTTTATTTTTCATGAGCAGATGGTGCACTGTATTGCAATGTAATGGATGTGTACGGACAGACCAATGTTTCCTTTAATAAATTCAGTTTTTGTTTTTGTTTTGTTGCTCACGGTTCTCGAGAAATAAATTTTTCTTTCTTTTAAAATGGAGTATGCCAACCTACCCCTAGTAAGGGGCTGGTTGGCTGATATTGTGGGGCTAGTTGGCATACTTTTTAAATATAGCGAAACGCAAACAAATATTGGATTTATTAGTAATACACGTTATTTTTCTAAATTCTATATATATATTGCAATAAAGTAGGCTATTTGAAGTTTGAAATGACTTTTATTCACGGCATTTAAAAGAATCAGCATTATGAAATATGAAAACTTCTTTCTTTCATTTTAGCTTGGTTGTCATGCCATTGAAAGCTACAAGATTATCAAACCACATCAGTTTTAGTATGATTTGGTGTAGGTTAATTCTTCATATTATTTCAGAATATAATTAAAATAACTGAACTATCAAGAAACGTAGTTTATTTCCCGCTGTTCACAAAGTAGCTAAGAGAAACTAAGATATGTTTTAGCTGAATTATCGAGAAATGCAGTTTATTTCCTACTTTCCACAAAGAAAGAAAAAGCAATATCTAGGCCTCTATTTTTGTGACAAAAGACCACATACAAAATATTCTTGATCCTGAGAATTAGGCCTATTCAGAAAATTCAGAGTCTGGCATACAGTCTTATCTCGATTTCAAAATTTTGGCAGTAATCCAATACGTGCATGCTATTCTATAACATCGAAGTAAAAGATTGGTAGTACTGTAAACAACATAGCAATAAGACAAACAATGTAAGAATAAAAGCAAAATGAAGTAAAATTCCACACGGGGTTGTTTGGCGCACTTCCCAACCAACCCCAAATGCTATACGCCAACTAACCCCAAGCCCATGTTGTGCAACAAAGTCGTAATTACTCAGCAATTGTTTGACATTTATGTTTTATTGTTTGAATATTTATAAAATGAAAGTTCAGATCTAACTAATGCTATATTACTTACCTCTGTTGACGATTCTGTGATGGTAACGGAGAACTGAAAAAATACTTCAGACTGGCAAAAACACTCTTTATCTAATAGAGACCATAATCCGCAAGTTACAAATTCCATATGAAGGTGGCAGCTGCATCCATAGATCGCTCTTTTATGACAGCAGCAACAGCTGATTATGTTAATTAATGAAGGAGTTATATGCAGTTCGTAACCAGCCCCTGCTGCCAACCAGCCCCAGTCTCCCCTATATAGTTCTGTTTGAAAAGTGCCTGGGTGAAAGGACTCTGGGTAAGCCTAGCAGAAGATGGAATGATAATAATGAACAAGACCAGTGCCGGGTTAAATGGGGGACTTAGGGGCATTTGCGCCCGGAGGGGAGAGCAGGATGGGGCCCGGCCCCCTCTCTGGCACACGAAAATGTATACATAATATAACAAACTACGTATATTAAATCCCTGAAATACCAGACGTAATATTGAATCATGAAGATGGGCCCCTCCCTAGAAAATTATCTTCGGGCGCCCCTGCTTAGGGGGGCTGTAGCTCTGGGCTACCAGGTGGACAAGGGCCTTAGGGATGCGCACGAGACGAGTCGAGACAGGATTTTCCTGAAAAAATTCGAGTCGAGACACGGCTCTTCCAATAGAAAAATATACATTTTTCGAGTCGAGACATCACTTTTACAGCACATTTTCGAGACGAGACAGCCACAAATCTTGTCTCATGCGCATCCCTAAAGGGCCTCTATTCTGATCAAAATGTCAACTGGCTATCTAGAAAGTATCTTAAAGATACAATCATCATCATAAAATAAAATATGACTAAAAATATGAAACATATTCCCTTAAATTTTCTACTGTAATTTCACAGAAAAGTATTAGGCGAAGTCAGCAGGGGCCACATATTTTTTTTTCTAGCCCCGGGTCTCAAAAAGGGTTAATCCAGTCCTGAACAAGACTTCCGGGAAATAAAATTATAAATTCCAAGTGGATTGTGTTGGCACAGGATACACAATAGGAACCAATGATATTATTTGGTTTCTGCAGCGATGAACCTTAGAGTTGGTCAGTTAACTATCCAACATTATAAATTTAAACGTGTCAGCTAAGAATTCTCTCTTCTCTCTTCCCAGCAAAAGTACAATGAAATGAATCAGTGTTGAGATATGAAGGGTACAACAAGCAATGCAAACGTGAAGGCGATAATGAAAGTATGTAGGCTATTATCTGGGTAATAAATACTGGTCCACACATAACTTTTCATCGTCAGTTTTTCATAGGTTGAGTCACCAATGAGACTGGTGGATAAACAGGCGTACAAAGCACTTACGTTTTCTTTATTGCAAACATAAAAAAGCATGATAGTGAACGAACTGCTAATAGGTGAGTCAAGTAGTTTCGACAATTTCGTGACTGCAAATTGCAAGATTCCAAACACTGCATTTTCTCTTTTAAACAGTATGTTTGGTAGCTAAAGAAATCATAGGATGTTGTATGATTAACATTTATTTTCTTACAGATACCCTTTGGATAGAAAATTAATTTGTGATAGGGCATATACTACTTAAGAGTTATTAAGAGTTTGTGCTAGAAAGTAGATGAAAACTGGTCTTCTGTTTTCTCGTGTAGCTTGAGCAGTGTTTCTTCCAGGCTTACTTCCTAAGGGCTTTGCCTCTCCCCGCCACCCGAGTTAGTCAAAGCTCACCTAGAGCTTGTGATGGCATATCATTCTTGGCCTTTGGCAAATACGGAGTGAGTATCAGAAAATTCGTGCAATCACCTAGAAGAAATCCACTCTGGAGTAATCTGACATCATGATGGTATCAATCATCCTCCACGTAGTCGCCGTACATAGCGACACATTTTTGCGAGCAGTTCTTCACTTGACGTGAGTCCGTTTTGTAACAGTCTGCAGTTTGGCTTGAAACAAATATCCGACGGTTAAAAGGTTCAACTCTGTATTTTATGACTAAAAGGTCACACTTCACACAGCTATTCTTTGGGCTGTGGTTAACAATTTAAAGAAGGGGGGCCAAGCTGAAATTCTTGGCAGTTGCTTTGCCAGGCATGGTTGCCTACCTACAGGAGTGGATTACTATTTGCAGGGTTTGATTCGGTATTTGTTATTCAAACGTATCTCCGACGACACAAAATTTGTAAAATTGTACAAGTCAATCATTAACTAAATCTACAACAATGTCGGTACTATTCACTTAAAAGGAAGCGGTCTTTATGACGGATTGTCTACATTCGAGGATAGCTCTTCAAATTTCAGCCCTAAAAGTGTTAGATCCTTCACATATTTTGTCAAATTGTATACCTAAGTAGCAGTGGCGTATTTAGGGGGAGCTTCCGGGCTTAAGCCCCCCTCCCCGAAATCTTACTTACTATAGTAAAGTATATGAAATAGCTTGCAGAATTTTCACATTTTCAGGCAAAGCACCCCTCCCGAAAGTTAGCAAAGCCCTTCCCCCCGAAACAAAATCGTAAATACGCCAATGCTAAGTAGGTAATCATAAATCAATTAAACTGGAAATAATGGTCACTAGCAGGGGTAAAAGTGAGGGGGAACGCGGGGGTACACCGTGCTCTACCTCCAGAAAATTTCTGTGGTGTTCCCCACTTTCTAAAAAAAAAAAAAAATAAATAAATAAATAAAATGGGCAAAACTAAGCACGGGAGACGGCGTGACGTCATGCGTCCCCCTACCTTTTCAGATCCACTTTTACCCCTGGTCACTAGTGTCAGATTTCAAGAGTTGTTTAATTATAGCGTAAGGGTATCTTTGAAATGAGCACAAATATATGTCAAATACCCTCATTTTTGCTTTACAAGAACAATCCATAGTTAATTGTCATTAACGACACTGTACGCTGTCATAATATTACTTACACTATAAAATAATTGCTAAAAGGAAATTTAGAAGCCAAAGAAGTTTTAAAAAAAAGTACTCGAAACAGTTCATTCGCAGTAGCAAAGTGGTGTATAGATCAATGAAGACTTCCGGCATTTGCATCGATTCTCGGAGCATATCCTCTTGCAATTGTATTTAGCCAACTCCAAACAGGTCTCTGCAGCAACGGGGATCGTCGTCCACTGCGGGGTTAACTTGCCTTCATTTTCTTTCCAACCCCACGAAGTTAGTTGGAGAAGATCAGGGAGTGGTTTCAAACATTGAGTCCAAATTATAGACTGATAAGATGCTCTGCGAACATGAATCAGCGCGTCTCATGTACGTAGGATTCATTCAATCTTTCTTCCTTTGTTTGTGAATAAATACTTTCTTGTTTCATTTACAGAATCTATAATCGATGACTTATCATACAGTAGCACAACGTACTATTCTAATGATGAAATCACCTCATCTATATTCTCGTTGGCCAGTTCAGTAAAAGCTCCAGTCACTTCTGGTACTGTGTTCCAAATATCCCTTGCCTCTTCCGTAAAATGATGATGCTGTATCACATCACGTAAATGTATTGAACATCGGAAGTGCTTCCGTCTTTGATGGTTCCAATGACTCTAAAATTTCTCTTATATTTATGTATCTGTAGTAAAGAAATAGCACATGCCTTAGGCGTTTTCAATGCTTAAGTAAGCACAGTGTACAGTGTCACTCGATTAGCAGTAAATTAAAGGACATTTCATGAAGATGTGTGAGAGTGCATTTAAGCAAACACTTTCTCGTGCTGAGGGAAGTGCTGGCTCGCCAGGAACAACAGCACGAGTGGTCCCATTTATAGACATTATATATATTTGCTTGGAAGGCCAAGCGATTATTCGTGGATAAATCTATAGGTATATTTAGGAGTTATGGTACTCCATACCTAATTTTAATTATACAGTAAACAAGAAATTATCCCTGTGGATAGAGTGTAATGTGTACACTGACAGCTAATGCCGAGTCCAATACCAATTGAATACGGTTTCACCGATTCCACCCTTCGCTAAACAACCTTTATAACATCAAAACCTTCATTAAATGACATTGCGTACTTACCGAAAGCTTTGTCCAACTCCAAAGGCAACGAACATGTCCTCCAGTACCAGTTTGTCGAAAACGATGATAGCCAAAATCACAACATCTGTGTCCATAGTTCGAATGAGCACCTTTCGATATCCACAAGAGACAGCGTCTACAAGATGAAGCACTATCCGTGTGTCCACTTCCTCGTGGTTGCAGGGCTTATACAATTAACGTTCGATTTAGTAGCCGTAGTCACTGCAAACTCCCCTTTGGTGGTATAAACTTTTATATTCATTTGTCCGATCTCCATCAACTTTGGAATGATTAAACAAAAAAGTTGTTGCTTATTGTTATTTGATTGCAGGAATTGAAGAAAGTTCTTGGGAATTGGAGCGTTAGGTGAGATATTTCCAACTAGTTCCACTTGATTTTCGTGGTATTTGTTATATGGAGTCGGAAGAATATTCGTCCCATACCACATCGATTCATTTCACTGTTAGAAACTATTTTCGGAAGTATTTAACAATATTACCGTCGATATATTCTTCAAAAGTGTTGGCTGCTCCTCGTTAATCATATGAATAATAGCTGCTCCATCTAATACAGTCCCTAGCAATACCTTTGTAGGAATTTCATAGTTGACGACATTTCTCTTCATATTCATGGATAACGTGTTTATTTGAATAAAAAAAATATGAGGTAGACATTCTGTGTCCCGGGCATAAGTTCAGAATCCGCTATTTTGGAAAATGGCCGATTGATACCCGTCAAAGTCCGCAGACATGCACTTTAGCGCTCCTTATATCCCGTCTAATTATCCGATTGTCATAAGTGATACATCGTTGGAAAGGGCATAGAACGCAGATTAAAACGATATATAACTTGTGTTCATACTGTCTAAATTTTAGAAGAAGAAGAAGAAGAAAACTTAAAATTAAGGAAAAAATAGGTTGTATTTCTATTCTTAGGCAGCTGGCAACACTTACACTTACCGTACGCCGACAAAAAAATCCAGCGTGTAACTTAGATATTTCTGTAAAACATACGCAACAATCATGTAGATCGGTGTTATACTAAGTAAGAGAAAAAATCAGAAATCAAATATTGCCAATGAAGCACGTTTATTATTAGACTTATGGAGCCCCCTCCTTTTCCCGTACTGTTCTCCACTAGCACTACACAACTGAAACTAACTTGTCCATATACAATTCAACTTCGACTATAGATGTTGTAGCGTCGTATATGAGGAAAAATTTAAAAAATAACGTATGATATAGTTCACTTATACATTCATAGTAATCAAAATTTTCCAATGTGGCAAATTCTGAGGTTACGCCCATTACGCAGAACGTCTACTTTAGATATTTTAATTTGAACAAGCATATTCTCTTTGAATATGAAGAGATGTCCTCAAGTATGAAATTGCTACAGAGGTATTGTCGGAACTGGTTATTTTCTATCACAATTGAAGCTATTTTAATCAACTGTGTGATGTTAAACCAGGAAAGTTACATGTTTAAAGTTGTAATGCATGGCATTAGTATGTTAAATTATTAAAAATTAGATGTAAACTTATTTTTCAGTTTCTTATTTCAAAGTTGTTAATTGCAGCTTTTCGTCTTGCTGATAAATTTGAATAGCCTAGATTATGGATATTAAATCTGGGAAAGGTGTGCACCTTAACAGGTCTATTGAACAGAAAGAGACTGTTGATCTGTCAAAATGTGTTATTTGTCAAAAAGACATACCAAGAAAAGTTCCAACTACATCTGAATGTGGGCGCAAACGAATTTTGGAGGCAAGTTGCATACGATGTGATGCTGTTGGAAAACGATTGAAGACTCTTAAAGAAAATCAATCTTTTGTGTACCATTCAAATAATGAATGTTATAAAACATATACAATGAAGAAGACTCTTGACAAACTTAAAAGTATGTCTGAAGAAACTAATGAAGATAATGATGAATTAGAGAATGGAAACTTCATGAATAGAGAACGTCCAGTGCGGCAATCAAAAGTAACTGCAAGTGAAGTGGATGCAGATAGTCGAACTTGTTATTTGTAACCATGTGAGACATTCTGGTGTGAGACAAAAGTTCAGAATTTGTGAAAGTGATAGAGCGACGCGATTCCTAAATGCTACTACGCACTTTCAAGATGAGGTATTTACACGTGTTTGTGATTTACAAGATCCCGCTGCTGTGTTTGGTGCCGACGTATATTATCACAAATTGTGTCTTGAGGGATATTTTGCTAAATATGAACGTCAGTGTCGTGAGAATGTGCCTAAGGTGGACAACATTAAAGTTTCAGCTTTCCAGAGAGTGAATGACATGATTTCACCCTTGCTTGAAAGTGGTTGGGGATTTACACTAAGCGAAATAAGAGATATGATAAACGATACTGCTAACGAAATTGTAATAAGCAACAAAGAAGTTAAGATATTTTTATTGCGACAATATGGAGATGCTCTTAGATTTTCTAAACCTAAAGAAAGAAAAGAGTCTTTGATGGTGTTTTCATCTAAAATTAGTGCAGAAGAAATTGCAGACAAAGTAAGAGCATATGATGTTGTTAAAGAAGCAGCACAACTTCTTAAATCAGCTTTAAGAGATGTTGATTTCGGTTTGGGAGATAAATTTTGTGATGCTTCGCAACTTAACACAGCATGGAGAAGTACAAAGATACTAAGTGTTGTTCAAAGCTTTTTTGTTGAGTTATTTAGTATGAAACGATCAGAAATGTTTCCAAATAACGAAGATATTGAGGAGGAATGTGAAGAAGAAGGTGAACCACAGAACTTTTCTGAAAAGGCGACAGGGAAAGGACTGAAAGCAATGTCACTATTTCAAATTCTCTACTACAATATTCACAGAGACCAGAAGAAAACTCCTCTTCATTTAATGAATGCTCATGCGATATATGAAAAATGCAAAAGCAAGCTACTTATTACATCTTTCAACAAGCTAGGTTTATCTGTAAGCTACAATGATCTTATGAGCAATCGGCAAATGTTAGCTAAATATGCCATTAGCTCAAGCAACAGTAGTGTGCCACTACCTAGTAATCTAACAGGGCATGGGTTTACAGTAGGCGCTTTCGATAATTTTGATCATGAGGAAACTACTTTATCTGGATTACATGGAACACACGACATTGTCATGGTACTCTTTCAAGATGCCTCAACGACTCTTCCGACAAAGCCAAGTGTTTCATCCATGAATTTAGATAATGAAAGTAAGAGAATGCCAATGCACCTACCATGCCAAATCCTTAGAAATTATTACCATCGTATTACATCTCTCAGAATTGAAAGGGTATTACATCTCTCAGAATCAATGAAATTTCCAGAAGCCCTGCAAACATCATATAAAGAAAGTAACTTAGCTGCAAACAAAGAGAAAATTATCAGTTTGTGCCGAGTCTTACCTCATGTAGAGGACAAGTATGATTCTACTGTGCCTACATGGAATAGTTTCAATGCTGTTATATCTTCGGCCAACTTTCCAAAGAAAAAAGTAGGATTTCTTCCAATTATCCCATATCCTGCAACAAATGAGGCAGCTGTATACACAGCTATGAGGAATTTCCAAGACATAAGGAAACAGCTGCGTCGAGAAGCACTTCCAATTGTTTGCGATGAAGGAATCTATCATATTGCTGCAACTAAAAAACTTCTGAACCCGGAAGAATTTAAAGATATTATATTGATGTTAGGATCGTTCCACATGTCCAAAATTGTTATGAAAAGCATTGGAAAGTATTTGTTAGGAAATGGAGTTGAGCATGCTTTTACAGAGAATAGGATATTCGGTGTCAACATTATGTCATCAATTCTAAAATGTAACAACTACAATCGTTCGTTAAAAGCTTTTCTAATGCTAGCAGATGCAATGGAAACCATTCTTTCAGATGTTTGGGGAGCAGTTTCAAAAATTAAAAGATGAAGCAAAAATCCTCTTAGATGAAGTGCATAATAGGAACAAGCCTTATGCTCAAGAACAGTATCAAAAGCTGAGTAATTTAATTTCTGACCTTCGTCACAAATTAAATGCTTTTGTCTCAGATTGCATGGAAAGAAATGAAATGGCTCGTTATTGGAATGGATTTTTGCACATGGTAACACTTCTAAAAAATCTTATTCGAGCTGATAGGGAAGGACTATGGCTACTACATTTAGAGACAGTACAACAGTTATTACCAATATTTAGAACTTTCAATTGTATTAATTATGTCAGATGGTGTTCATTGTACTTGGAAACTATGAATTTGCTGAGCAGTGATCATCCAAAAAACATCTATACCAAATTTATTGAAGGTCATTTTGTTGTTCGGCGTACAAATACTCAATTCAATGCTGTGGGAGCTGATATGGCTTTAGAACAAACTATAAACCGGAGTCAAAAATCCAGTGGTGGGATAATTGGAGAAACCCGGCGAAAAGAATATGTTGCAGAATGGGAATTAGTTTACCACGAAGTTCTGTCTATATGCAATACTTTTAGGGAATTGACTAATACAACATTGGTCACTTACGAGCTGTACTTACATCATGAACTGACAGGAAGTCTTGCAGTTCAGCTAGAATCTCACGTTCAGTCCATTCTACAATTTGTCAATCCGTATTGTGGCAATCCGTACGAACCACATGCTGGAATTGTGAAGTTGCTTAACTTTCTGACTAAAGAAGTTGTTCATTCGGAAGATGCAGAATTAATTTTAAGTTTTCTAGAGAGAGGAGTCAAGGCTTACGAAGATTTTCGTCTTCATAGATTTGTAAATAAATCTAAACTTTTGTCTGATCCTATTGTAAGACTGAAGGAACCAAGATATAAACGAGACCAACCAGTTAAAGCTAAACAATCGTATGGCAAAAAAAAACTTTGAAGGAGAACACAAAATGCTATAGGATTTTTGCAACTGCTAAGGAAAGAGGCTATGATATTGATGGAATTTTGAAGTACGATATCACACTTTCCAATAATTTGTTTGATTCAGATGGCTTTACTTTAGGAACTACGAAACACACACTATTATCTGAGCTACTCAAGAATTTAGTACCTGATGATTGTATATTTCCTACTGCAACCAACAAACCTTTTTGTATTGTTGTTGATGTGATGAATCAACTAAGAAAAATTCAACCAAAAACATTAAAACTTTCCAGGAAATGTGCAAAACGGTCTTGGATATGTCTGTAAAGAGTAGGAAACCATGTCGAGTAGACTTTGTGTTGGACAGCTACCTAGAAGGGTCAATAAAGCAAGGAACGAGAGAGAGAAGAAAGATGGCTGATCCAATTGAACTCTTAACATTTTGGGCGTCTTCTAGGAACAAAGAGTTGCTGCAAAAGTATTTTAAAGATACAATAATTTCAAAGGCACAAGAATTAGAATTTCGAACATACATCAGTGGCACAACAACAAATTCTTCCAGGACCCCAGAGATATCCATTTGTAATTCTGTAATAAAATCACATTCTGAATTTGAATTTGACATTGAGGAAGCAGATCTTAGAATTATACCACACTGCATCCATGCTTTACAGGAAGGAATCTCGATAATCATTGTAATGTCATGTGATACGGATGTTGTCATTCTACTTCTGCACTTTTATCAGATGATGATTTCTTATGGACTAGAGGAACTTTGGTTGAATTCCCATTCATACATTAGCTGAACGCTTGGGTCAACCTTTGTGTAAATCTTTACTTGCTGTTCATATATTAACAGGTTCAGATGTCACTAGTAAGATTGGCACTAAAACGTCAGCCTTGAAAGCACATCCAGAACTCTATTTACAAGATTTCGGGCTACCATTTCCACCAGATCAGAAGAGTTTTTCTCAAACTGAAGAATTCCTTGTTAAAGTTATGAAACCAAAGTGTGAAGGAAAAACATTTAATGAGTTGAGGTGCTACATGTACAACAAAAGTTTGTTGCAATCCCTGAACGAACTGCCTCCTACATCACATTCTCTGTATACTCATCTAAAACGTTGTTACTATGTTCTTCATACTTGCGCATCAGTCATGACGCCTCATCACAGACTAAATCCAGTGGAATATGGGTGGTACCTTAACGATGAGGTTTTAATGCCTGTACAGAACATAAATTTCATTTCTGACAGAATTTTCCAATCTTGCGGGTGTAAAAGCGGTTATTCGAATACGAGATGTGCTTGTAATCGTGAAAATGTTATATGCTGTTCAGTTTGTGCGTGCTTCATGACTTGTGCTAATAAGGAAAATAAATGATGATCAAGTGTCACAAACTTTTGATTACTGTGAATGTATAAGTGAACTATATCATACATTATTTGTTAAATTTTCCCTCATATATGACGCTACAACATCTATAGTCGAAGTTGAATTGTATATGGACATGTTAGTTTCAGTTGCGTAGTGCTAGTGGAGAACAGTACGGGAAAAGGAGGGGGCTCCATAAGCCTAATAATAAACGTGCTTCATTGGCAATATTTGATTTCTGATTTTTTCTCTTACTTAGTATAACACCGATCTGCATGATTGTTGCGTATGTTTTACAGAATTATCTAAGTTACACGCTGGATTTTTTTTGTCGGCGTACGGTAAGTGTAAGTGTTGCCAGCTGCCTAAGAATAGAAATACAACCTATTTTTTTCCCTAAATTTTAAGTTTTCTTCTTCTTCTTCTTCTAAAATTTAGACAGTATGAACCCAAGTTATATATCGTTTTAATCTGCGTTCTATGCCCTTTCCAACGATGTATCACTTATGACAATCGGATAATTAGACGGGATATAAGGAGCGCTAAAGTGCATGTCTGCGGACTTTGACGGGTATCAATCGGCCATTTTCCAAAATGGCGGATTCTGAACTTATGCCCGGGACACAGAATGTCTACCTCAAATTTTTTTTATTCAAATAAACACGTTATCCATGAATATGAAGAGAAATGTCGTCAACTATGAAATTCCTACAGAGGTATTGCTAGGGACTGGACTAATCAGAAATCTTCACGCCTTCTTCAGATTCTTGAAAAAAATCTTCCTTTTGGAAAGGTTCAAGGCATTTGAGCAAACTAGATTTGTGACTCAGATGTATGGAGTCTCCTACTGTCAATGACGGAGGGTGTAACTCATTTTCATGCATAAAGAATTCGTCCAAATCGCCTGATCTATGTTGGCATGCAATGTAGAGACGACTAAACAATACACAGTCATTTGGCGCACTTTTCAGCAAGACGTGTTCGTCTCTTCTGTTCGTTTTTGAATATGAATTGTCCTTCTCTTTCCACCATTTCGAGGGTGTTGGCTGCTTCAGATTGTGCTATTATTTTGTTGTCGACCCGGTAAAGCTCTCCTGTTCATTCCAGAAAAGAATTACCAGCATACTCAAAAGCCAGTATTAACGAATGAACATCTTTCTGAAATTTTTCAGTAAATGGTTTAGATGTTTCATTATGTTTAGTATCGTCTTCTGCGCATTTAATAGTGAATTCCATGTGTTCAATGTATTGACATATTTCTGGGTCGAGAGCCATCGCTGAAAAAGATCGACGACTTTTTCGTGCAACAGAGGCACCTCATTTGAAAGCTGCCATCACGTCGAGACAGGGGCGGATCCAGGACCGACTTCTAGGAGGGGAGGGCGGTGGGTTGTCATACTGCTACTTAGAGCTACTTTTAAGAGCTTCAAACTCTGCGATGGATTTTATTTATATATATAAAATAAGAAAGTTTCCTCTTCTGGAGGGCAATCGCCCCGATCGCCCCCCTGGATCCATCACTGCGTCGAGATGCAAGGTATCAAGTGAGAGCAGTTTACAAATATGAACTACAAGCTACCGAGCGTATGTACGTGGCCAGACTTTACGTACAAGTCGAAGTTAGCTTCATGTATGGCTCAAACAAACGTGAGCACGGTCAATTCCAGTGTCAGAATAGTATCCCAGAATCGGAACTGCGGCTCTGTTTCACGACGATGTTCCACATTTCGTCAATCAATGAGTTATCTCCATCAGAAGACTCGATATATGCTTTCTTTTGCAAAACTGTAAGATCAGCAGCTGTGACTTCATGGGCGTAACGAAACCTCTTGATATGGTGAGCGCGAAGCAAGGATTCGCTTTGCCCTGAGTTGAAATTGCAGTTTGAATTAACATCTCCCCTCATGCACTGTCTTCCAAAAGATGGCCCAAAGCTCGCATTTCCTCGATTTAGTAGAAACTTCTTTTCTCCAAGGGAACTGTTTGGAAGGCCCTACTGAATCTGTTTGCATATAGCATACAGTGGTTGCTCGAAAACAAGAACTGGTGTTTGCTTCTCATTGACATGTCTTACGATGTCTTTCACAGTTTTCATAGAATGCAGCATCTGGCAGGTGAATTAGACGTTCCGCAAACAGTGGTAAAATTGTAAATTTGTTGATCCATTTGACAGTCGCTGAAATGATTCATGATAGGACGCCCAATTTAGGTGCTTCCCAAATTCAGATGTGACCTAATCTGCCCAAGATCTATCCACTAAAAGTGCATCTTCTGAAATAGCAGGAACCACAAGCTGGTCATAATCAAAAGAAGATATTTTAGTTTATTCGATTTCTGATTACCTACTTATAATTCGACAAAACATGTGATGGATCAAACACTTTCGGGACTGAAATTTGAAGAACTATCCTCGAATGTAGGCAATCCGCAATACATACTGCCCTCTATAAACTGAACAATGCCGATATTGTATGTAGAATCAGTTAATGACTAACTCGTACAATTTTTACACATTTTGTGTCGTAGCGAATACGTGAAATGTCAAATACCGTGCCGAATCAAATGCAGCAAATGGTAATCCACTTCTACAGGTATGCAACTATGCCTGGAAAAGCCACCCACCAAGAATTTCAGCTTGGCTTCCCTGCGCAAATGGGTGGGTATAGTCTGAAGAACATTTGTGTATGCAGAGTTCACTAAAATTTTGTCTCTTAACAGCCGGACTACAAGTTCAATCTCAGAGATGACGTCACCCCTACTGCCAAAGTGGCGTCTTCTGAGTGGACGCTTCATTTCTAGGAAAAGAAAGAAATTACTTGGTGCTAGGTCCTATGAGTATGGGGGTGGGCAATATTTCATATCCTAATTCCACTGTCTTCATCATGGATGAATGGGTGGAATGAGCTGGTACATTCTCCGCCAACAGCAGCACCTCTTTTGTGATCAATCCTTCCTCGGCGTTTGTCCTTCAGTTCCTCTCATAACTTAGCCAGGAGATGAGGATATGTTTTGTTTATCTTTTCGGAATGATGAGAAGCTGCCCCATCTTATTTATATGCTATTTATTAAATATGAGCCTAGTTATTATGAGTGTACAATATAGGTTATGCAAATAAACCACTTTCCCTTATTTAATAAAAATAGTTCAGTAGATATAATTTCCATAATTTTTAGGACATATTTATAGTTTTGATCCTAAAAAGATCTAATCTTAAGCAACTGAAAATTTCATTTAAGGGCACATTGCATAGACAAGACATTGTAACTTTGAAGCCGTTATTGAACTAAAGTAAGTAGTCGTGAACTCACCTGGGTACTAGAAATATCCCTCAGTGTTGCATTTATCCTCGGAAGAAAAAACAAATAGAAATGTTGTATTACAACTACTTACCTATTGAGAAAACATAAGTAAGTAACAGTTGCAATGGTTTTCTACTTTGTAGAGTGTACACCATCTGATTCTTATCTTTATAATATACATTTCACTGCTTAAAGACAGGCCTTGGACTTTGGGAACAATATATTTAAGCTAAAGGCTTAACAGGTGGGAAAGATCTTTGTAGCTACTCTTAATACAAATATTCTCTTCAGAATTACGAAATTCTTTTTCATTCATAAAATTTATAATCTTGTGGTGGTTGACACTATGGCCTATGAATAGATAAGCAAAACTACGTTGCTTCCCTTCCAACCTTCTATGCAGGGAATAAACAAAGTGTTCCTAGCCTCCTGCTAACATCACTTTGTCATTATTTATTTAGATACGAATAAAGAAAATAATGTATCACTTCTGAAAGTTGTTATACGAGATTATAACAGACGAAATATTTTTATTTGAAAGTTCAAAATTGTACGTGGCAGACATTCACTAAACTAAGCTGTATCACATTTCTCCCCAATTATACGAGGATGGATCATAAACTAAGATTACAAGACCAATATTTCTGGAGTTTCATCAGTTATAAAAGAGTGTGCGGTAAATTTTAATACATGGAGTTGGCAACTGTGCAGAGTTTCAGCTACCGGCTACGTACGGCGCTAGTTGTAGATAAACACAAATGGCGACTCGTTTGGAAAACTGTTCTCGCAAAGAAATCCGCTCAGTTATTCGATATCTGTGAGCGAAACATGTAACCACGCCTGGAATTAATCGGTAGCTGTTATAGGTTTACGAAGAGACTGTAGAGACGGAAAGGACTTCTCACCGAGGGTGTCATCTTCCTTCACGACAGCGCGTGTCCGCATACAGCCCAGAAAATCACCACGCTGTTGAAGCAGCTTCGTTGGGACATCATCGACCCCTTCCCCAAAGCCCGGACCTGGCTCCAAGCGACTTTCACCTGTTCCCGCACTTGAAGGAGCACCTAAGAGACCGTCGCTTCACTTCAGACAAAGAGTAAAACACTTCGTGATAACGTGACTGAAAACGCAAGGACAGGGTTTTTACCAGGACGGAATCCTCAAACACCGATGAAATAATTGCCTCAACCAATATGGAGATTGTGTCGTAAAATAAGCTAATGTATGTACTATCCGTTGGCTGTATTGGTTGTTTGAAATAATATAAACCACATTTCACTGTATACTTTGTAACATTACTTTCCGATCACTCCTCGTATCATGTTATGTAACTCTTACCGTACGCCCACATACACATACGCAGAACTTATTGCTATTTTAGGTTCTTTTTTTACGTACTTTCTACGTACGTATAACAATACAATGCTTGTATATAGGGGGATCCGAAATAAACTTACCAAGATTAAACGGTCAAAATACAGTATGAATGCAGAATGTGAAAACTGTTTCCCATTGTAGTCACTGTTTACTTTTATTTCTTTTATTATGGTACTTGCATTTTAAATTTCCAATCAGTATCCCGCAGCGACCGGAAGAGGCTATGATGTTATTTAAGTATTTCACTCTATATTTGTATGCATATTTGTTTCTGTTGATATCAAAATACCAGGCACCTATATAAAAAAAGCTGATAATTGTTTTACGCGGAGTTGGCAACACTGATGAAGTTGAACACTACTTGCAACAGATATATAGTTATCCGAGTGGAGTTGCGTACGTGTGAAGTGAAATGGCTATCGTAATACAAAATTCTACCAAAAGTAGAGTGAGATACGATTTCTGAACACCATAGAACAGAATGCAACTGACATCCATCGTGAATTGTGTGCCGTTTACGGACTGACAGAAATGAGTGAAAGGAAGATCAGACAATGGTGCAGATGGTTTCGGGAAGGGCATTCAAATGTTCGTGACTATTAGCGTAGCGGAAGACCTAGTGTTCAGACGGACAATTGGGTAGAACACATTAACAAGAAACTGTGATCCAATCACCGGTTCACGAAAAATTGAATTTGCCAAAGAGTTTCCAGAAGTGTCTGCGAAAACAGTGCATCGAATCGTGATTGACAAGCTGGGTTATCACAAACTGTGTGCGAGATGAGTGCCAAAAGTGGTGACAGATGCTCACAAAGAGCAAAGAATTACACCTGCACATGACTTTTGACTCGCTGGGAGATTAAAGGAATGACCTCTTTTCTCTTATAATGACGGGGGATAAAACTTAAATATGGTACGCCACCGAGGAGTCCAAGCAACAGTCAATGCAATGGCGGCAATCGAGTTCTCCTAAAGCGAAGAAATTCAAACACCATCAGTTCACAAAGCCATGGTAACCGTGTTTTTTGTATCAAAAGGGTGTGATTCCTGTAGAATCCAGTGCGAACAATTATAGCAGATGTGTATTGTCAAACACTGAATAATCTGCAACGTATCATCCAAAATCAACAGAAAAAAGTGCTACACTCTGGAATTCTTCTTATCCATGACAACTTCCGTCCACACACAGCTGTTCCTATGGCCGAAACAATTCAAAGATTTCGATTGAAACTCTTTAATCATCTCCCTTACAGTCCTGACTTTGCCCCCAGCGATTTCTTTCTTTTTCCTCATCTAGAAAATAGCTTGTGTTTCGAAGTGTTTCAACGACAGTGAAGTGTTCAAGACATCGGTTCTGGACTGAGTTCACTCTCAAGCGGGAGAGTTTTACACAGAGGCAGTAGCGTACCCAGGAATTTATTTCGGGGGGGTCCAAATTAAGTATGAAGGTATTTTATATTAAAATTCCTAAAATTGCCCCTAAAATTAGGCTAAATTTTAAAAAAGTCGAAATTTCGGGGGGGAGGTCCGGACCCCCAGGTCCCCCCCCCTGCGTACGTCCCTGCAGGGTATACGGAAGCTTGTGCCACGCTACCAGAAATGTCTGGAGGTTCATGGTGACTATGTCGAAAAATTGCCAAGGTGTGCACTTATATATCAATCATAATACATTTCTTCTTCTGTCATTTTTTAAAATAAATATCGTCCCGCCCCTTTTCGTGACATGCGTCTTGTATATATTTGTTTGTGTGTCTCAGAGCTCCAGACAATGACTAATATTGTATTGTTTGTTTATAATATAACCAAAACCATGAGGGAAAAAATACGTATGTTTTATGTTTTACTCACAAAAGGCATTATCACGCTTAAGAAGGAAAACAGAATTCAGCTTTTAGGGCTGTATTGATGATAAATGTATTCGCTTTTCTTTTCTTTTGAAAACCTATCAACATTGTACCCATGCAATACTAATCATTTGAAAGTCTGTTCCATTACAAACAAAACAAACTATAGTTTGTGTTACTTAAGTAGTGTGGAACAGAAATGGTACATTTGAAGCATTTTGTGCATTCACTGCCTGAACAAGGAACTTCAGAACATACTACATCAATTCCCCATAAATAGTATCACGAGCGTCAACCTCCGATCACTCGACTACATCACGCCGGCTAGACCAGCAGGAAAGATTTGGACATATCATGGATAAGCTTAGCTTATAATATGCTTCCTCAAACAATCGAGCTGGAAGGTATCTCGAAAAGACCAATCTTCCAGACTGATCGGAAGATAGGCGCGTGACAATTTGTCAACGAATTGACTTGCTTTATTAGTTTTCTATTAATATCCATTGTGTTACCTTGAATTCAATAACTCTTCAAGATTACACCAAAATTGCCGGAGTTTTAATTTATTTAAAGATGAAATGGAGACTATAATTGCAAATTGATATGATGAGATGCGTACAAACACACACGAGGGAGTTTTCATTACACATCAAATCGGAAGGGAAGAAAATATTTCCATCAAACTAGAACTTATCCCGTTACTTTTATGTCGCAGCAAGTTTTCTATAGATGCGGTGAGGAAGAGATGAGGAGTACACCGAAACTATATAGAGATAACATGTCTTTAGGATGCTTTAAAACACGAGAATTTTTAGTTATACTTAACGAACTGAAGCGTTTCGTTTTAGATTCGGAAAGTAGGGCTGACTCAAATATACATGCCACACGCGCGTTTGCACGGGGCGACAAATTTTGAGGGGCGGCAAAATCTGTCCTAACTATTTGGTCTAGGAATTAATTCGTGCGGTTGGTACGCACACATTGAAGCTGTAGTACAAACACAAAATACATAAATACCTTAAAAAAAATATTGTCCATCGCTAGCCACCACTTTCGCCCATCTGTCAGGCAATGTACGGATTCCGTGGCGAAAGAAGTCCTCATCCTTGGAAGCGATCCAGTCAGAGACCCATGTTTCGATATCTTCTGAAGAAGTAAACCGCTGTCCAATCAAATCGTTGTTCATGCAATCGAAGAAGTAGTAGTCCGAAGGAGCAACGTCTGGTGAATACGGCGGGTGGGGTAAAACTTCCCATCCGACATTTTCTAAATAGGTTTTGACCGGTTTTGCGACATGTGGGCGAGCGTTATCATGTTGAACAATAAGTTTATCATGTCTGTTCTCCCATTCTGGTCGTGTTCTGGCCAGAGCTTGCTTCAAACGCATTAATTGTCGTCGATAACGTTCTCCATTCATAGTTTCACCCGGTTGCAGCAGCTCATAGTACACCACACCTTTCATATCCCACCATATGCACAGCATAACCTTTGCACAGTGAATATCTCGTTTTGGTTGTGATGGACCTGGTTCACCTGGTTTCACCCAGGCCTTTTTTCGTTTAGGGTTCTCGTAATGGATCCACTTCTCATCACCCGTAATAATTCGATGCAGAAACCCCTTTGTGCTCTGTCGTTGAAGCAGCAATTCGCAAATGGTTTTTCGTCTTTCAACGTCTCTGTCTTTCAATTCATGTGGAACCCAATGTGACATCTTTTGAATCATTCCCATGGCTTTCAAGCGTTTGGAGACTGTTGTTTGATCAACGCCTAATGCTGCTGCAAGTTGTTCCTGCGTTTGACACGAATCCTGCTCGAGCAATGCTGTCAATTCTTCGTCTTGAAATTTTTTTTGGCTGTCCAGCTCGCTCTTGTTCTGCCAAGCCGAAATCACCACTTCTAAACCGTGCAAACCACTTCTGACACGTTCGCTCAGCTAAAGCATGGTCACCATACACTTCCACCAAAATACGATGACTTTCAGTCGCACTTTTCTGCATGTTAAAGTAATGCAGCAGGATACCCCGCAAAAACACTTTATCAGGCACAAATTGCGCCATGTTCACTTAACTACAAATGGTGTTGTTGACGCTTTAATCCACTGCCCTATACTACGAACGATACGCGATGATAGGGGTTTTCAACACATGTGTGGATACACGGAACTGTGGGACGCTTCGTTCGTTGCGCCATCTCTTGTCCACCCGCACGAATTAATTCCTAGACCAAATATATTATTTAAAATAAATATCTCCAGGTGAAAACATACTTCATGATGATGGTTTTTAAATTTAATAAGCTGATCTTCATGTTTAGATCGTACCAGTTTAAAATCACACGGACAGTGCTACAGCAAATGGTCAAACAAATCCCAGCATGAATTGCTTGATTGTTGTCAAATATAAAAACTCAATTTTCGAACAGAAGCCAATGCCTGTTCCATTTAGTTAGTTATTACAGTTTTGACATGAAAATTAGTCTTGTCTTTGCCATAAATAAGTTTTTTATCACTAAAGATGGAAGCAAGTATTTATTTTTTTTAACAGATGTAGAAGAAAACGAAGAAATAAAGATAAAAGACCAAGTTGCACTCGAATTGCAAACTGATATATTGAGATTGAAGCTCGATATTGAATTTTATAAAAGGGATTACCATCTTTCCTTTGCAGCTGTGTTTGCTTTATCTTTCACTAATATAATTGATTACTATTTAAAGAAGAAAAAGCAGACACAACGAGATTGTATTTGTAGTGTTTAGGCCTTTCTGAGTGCGAGTACTCTCCCCCTTCGTTGTTTATGATGGGGTAGCATACTTAAAATCGTGGCTTTTAAGATTTGTTCTTTCTGGAGAACGGAGGTGGGGCTGTAAATGATGAAATTGCACGGGGTAGCAAGTTGTTTAGGGCTAGCCCTGTTTAAAATATTCCATTTTTGGAATTTTCAGTGTATTTCAGTTACCGGCTTTTTTTTTTTTTTTTTTTTTTTTTAAATCTAAAGACAAGAAATGAATATGATTTTGATTATGAAGGGAAAATGCCAAAACTTGATTTTGTAACATTAAGAAATATTATAATGTAATTACATTAATACAACAGTTTTCAAAGTAATACAAATATTACCTCTCTTGTTTCGAGGCACCTTTTTTTGACAAAGTAGTAGGTAATTTAACTGGTTTCCAGCTTCATAGTTAAAAAAAAAAAAAAAAAAAAAAAGACTGAAGCTAAATATCTATCCTACCACACAATTTCAGTTCTTTAGTTTATACATAAATGTTAAGCACTCTTTGGTTAAAAATGTATGCATGCGCCTCAAGCCACTTTGTTGGACTGTATTCTTTTCCACTCTTCCTCGGGTAAATCTTTATCTCCAAATCCCCACAGATGATGAGAACCATCTCCACTCTTGAGAACTCTATTCTTAATCATTTCAGGTGAAGCTGATTTTAAGTCGTAGGCCCATCCGATCCATGCAAAGAAGTCGATCACTGCGGTGGAAATATTAGCTCTGTAGAAACCGAACTCCGATGTCTTGTAGTCCCAAGGGAATGCATGGTGATAATTATGCCAACCCTCGCCAATAGCAAAGATAGCCACTCCCAAGTTCTCCACAGATGACATGAATCTGTTGATCAGAGGAAATATTCATTACTCGTTACAGGACTACAAAATTACTTTTCACGGAACTATTACATACTAGAATATTCATAAAAGAAATCATTAAATAGATATTAAGGTTTGTAATTAATCCGTTACAAAATTACTAAATTTTAAATTAATCAATTAAAGTTTGTAGGACTACATTTTTAATTGATAATCGTTAAAATGATTGTAACGATTAAAAGATTTATTTTCTTATGGAAAATCATGTGAAATTGGTATTCTACAACAAATTTTTGTGCATATATTCTGAAAACTGTGTTCCTCATGGAACTAAGAGACACTTGTTTGAAAACAATAACTTTTCATAATGAGCGATTAATTTCCGATGCATTTAATTAGTCTTTACACCTCATGACAGTTCTCATTGCATATTAGTGAAACTACCATATTTAATTTTAAATAATTAATACTTTTCTGACCAGAGCATATGCCGATTTATTAAATTTAAAATAAGGCATAACAGTTTCAATAACTTAACGTCATCTTCATCAGATGTTAACTGGAATGGATATCTTCATAACATTAAATTATTTTGTTATATAATTTTAATTGTTGCATTTCATAATTTTAAATTTTTACTCTGAAAAAATCAGGTATTGTTATATTATACTGTTTTATTTAAAATCTAACCTAATATAAATAAAATAAGGAGTTTCTTTGTGTGTCTGTCTGTGTGTCAGTGTGTGGCCTGGAGACCAGACGAGTGGACCGAGAGTTACCAAATTTTGGCCATGGGTACATTGATCCAGGCTCCAGACCAAGACGAGGGGTCTCAGGGAGATCGTTTACTGGGACATGTAAAAGTAGTAGAAAATGACCGATATTTTTTTTCTTTCGTTGTTCAGTTTATTTACATAGATATTTCATTTGACCCATGCGAAAAACGGGTATTTCACCTAGTTTATAATATCACTGTTTTTTATAATCATTATTATTTTCACTTTTCTGTTTTATTATTATTATTTTAATAAATTATCCCAAATATTAGTTAATTTTGAATTTTCTTTTCAATTCAATGTTCTATTATATAACTTTAGGCTTATTGCTTTTCTTAATAACCTTTCATATCCGTGATTTTTATCCTTCAATTCATTCTTTCAAACTATCCCATAATTCATGTCTTTGAGTCCCATTTAGTCCAGTTCATTAATTTTCACTTCTTTCTTTGTTAATCCTCTGCACTTCTTTCCATTTCTTTATTATTCTTCTATTTCAGTTTACTTCAAATACATGAATTATGAGATAGATTGTTAGAACGAATGAAAGGATAAAAATTACGGATAAGAAAAAAATGATTAAGAGAATCAATAGAAGTAAAGTCATATGATAGAACACTGAATGGAGAAGCAACTTCAAAATTAACTCATATTTGGAATCTATCTATTAAAATTCTACAGTACCAATTAAGAGCAACCGAGCTCTAACCTATAACGTTAGCTTTCAAACCTTTGATTTACGGTTATTTGTGATTTCACGTTTATAACAAAGACAAATATTTTTAAAAGAGTGTACTTTAAATAAATTACTTAAAGAAATATTTTTCACAAAGTTTATCCTTTTAAATTATTGCTCAAAGGCCTTTGCCTTTAATAAAGCCTTCTCCGAAATAAATGTAAATGAATTGTGCTGCCATCTTCGGAGCTCTTTTAAACTACATTTATATATTTGTGGCCAATCCTTTCGACAATGAGATCTCGGAAACTACAGGCTCTAGAAAGATGACGTTTTCACTGATCGATTGCAAATTTCATGTAGATTGTCCAGTTCTAATTGAATATTTAAAAAACGTGGCCACTATTTCTTTATTACATTTTTACGAGTACATTGGAAGTGTTGAAATTAAAAAAAAAAGAAAACTAAAGAATCACATCCTAAGCATTATACATTCCAACACCACACTGTTGTATATAGGGGTTGTATATGTCTCAGGCGTTTGTTTCATGGCCAAATAATAATGAAAAAGGAAGGATAACCATTTCTCCAGTCTAAGGTGAACCTTTTTTTGGGGAGTGTTTTGCCCAATGAACACCATATATAACTGACATTATAATTAATTGTGTATGTAATGTATTTGCTTATTACATACTGCATGCAAGAAGAAAGAAAACACTGGTCATACATGAATTAGAAACTCCAACCGGAAGCAGGCTCAAATCTTGCAAACGGTGCGAGATTAGAAAAATAATCGAAAAAAGTCTCCCCTTTATGATACTCCTTGGCTTTTTTTTTTTTTTTTTTTTTTTTTAAATCAATACGTCTTTCACTTGTGTCTGTAAAGGGACATGTACAGATGTAGTAAGGAATGGTAAGGAGATTTATGCTCATATGCGAATGATGCGCTGTGTAGAGAGCGCAGGTTCAGCTAGTAATTTATTAAAATAATAATAATAAAAGAGAAAAGTGAAAATAATAGTAATTAAGGAAACAGTTATATTATAAATTTAAATGAAACAGTAAAATAGAACAATACCTGATTGTTTCAGATTAAAAATTAAAAATTATAAAGTGTAACAATTAAAATTATATAATAATAATAATTTAATATTGCTCGAATATTCATTGCTCGAATAAAATAGTACTAACAAACAAACAAACAAACAAAAAACACATTGTATATGCAAACATTTATTTTATTTTTTCTTATTTCCAACCTTAATAGGATGATATTTCATACCGCTTTCTAAAGGACCTGTCTTAGTGTTTATTCTCTTGCTACTTATATCGGGCATTAGATGTGAATTTATTTCATTTATTAATTGTGTATAAGTCCTTTACTTTAGTTTATTTATATTGTTTGCACCTGAAGTAAGACACGCTATTAAGCATAGTCCATGTAAAAACAAGCCTTACTTTTACAATATAAAGTTTGTTTTGTCATATATATTGTTATGTATAACAATTAAATTCATTAACAAATTGAATATATATATATATGTAACAAACAAATTTAACTTTATTATCGATATATCCAAATATAATAGATTGACAATAAAAATTTGTAATATTTAATATTGCTATTAATTTTACTTATTTAAAATAACTACTTCCCAAACTAAACTAAACTTTATTTACGGGTACAGGTACATGCACACAAACTTCAACTTACTTTATAAAATACTAATTATTATCTTCATGCTACGAAATCTTATTCTTTGCAACACTTATAGCATGCACACTCGTGTTCTCCAACTCCTGCTCACAAAAACTGTTGACTCATCTAAACGTCACAGATTATTGTCGTCTCACACTCTTCACAAACTATTCACTATTACACTCTTCACAGACTATTTACTATACTATCGCATTCTTAACAGATTATTCACTATTACAAATCTCTTCCAGTTAACGTCTGATGAAGATAACGTTAAGTTATTGAAACTGTTACGCCTTATTTTATTTTTAATAAATAAATAAATAAATAAGTAAATAACCAAACAAACCAATAAATAAATAAATAAATAAATAAATAAATAAATAAATAAATAAATACAGGGTGTTTCAGAAAATAAAATGAAAAGAAATCTTTGAGTTTTACGTCTCATGGTTATGCCGGTTAGGCTAAAGGAGACGGTGATTATGAGAAACGAATGAAATGGTGGAATGAAGAAAGTGGGAGGAAACGGGAGAACCCCGAGGAAACCCACGAACAAGGTGTTTGTCCACCACAAAGTCCACACGGTGCAAGCTGGGATCGAACCAGGGACCCCAAGCACCGGAGGTGAACGCTCTACCATTGAGCCACCGCGCCCCGTACAGCGTGTTTCAGATAAAATGTCCAGTGCTTATAAATCAGAAACGGCTGAGAATAAAAAGATAAAACAAAAACTGAGATAGGAAAATGTCATATGGCACATCACATGGTGTTGTTGTGGTGACCCCCAGGGCTTGCCTTGAAGGGGGCCCAGTGACCAACTTCAAATTTTCAAATGGGAACGTGTATTGAATCATACCTCATTCGATAGTCCTTAAAAAACGAAACAACTTTTGTAGGAAACAACTTTCGATTTGGGCCATCGTTTTCAAAAAGGCCGCAAAAAGTGGGTCCTGTATCAATTTGAAGTTGGACCCCTTCTCGAAAGGCCGTGAGCGTCACCAAAACAACACCACTTGATATGCTTTATCATCGTTCCCTATCTCAGTTTTTGTTTCATCTTTGCATTCTCAGTCGTTTTTCATTTATAAGCACTGGACGTTTTATCTGATACAGGACCCACTTTTCGCGGCCATTTTGAAAACGCTATATATACGCTACTATATATATACACACGAAAACGCTACTATATATATGCACACACACTCTGGCCAGAAAAGTATTAATTATTTATGTAGTAATTCTAGAGTTTAGATGAATGAAGCTACATGTAAATTTAATTTAAATTAGTGTAATAATTATAAAGTTAATTTTAATTTTAAGTGTTACTTTTTTATATTAACTATTAATTTAATTTATTATTTTTTAATTTTTAATTTCAGTTCATTAAATTTGTCATTACTGTTTGCAGCTATGAAAGTCATGCAATATTGTTGAATAAAAATTATCTTCGTATTGAGTTTACTGAATTTATTTTATCATTAAATTATATCGTTAAACAAGTCACGGTACGTAGTCGCTTACAATAGTCTTATGAGTCAAATAACACTAAGTACTCTCTTCTAAACACTAATAAATTATTTTTAATACTACTGTATTATTTAAAGTTTTAGTGTTATTTAAAAGTTGATTATACCATATATTCCTGTATACCAATATGTTCTGCATCACACTTTCTATCTATATCATATATTTTGAATTATAACTTCCTAAATAAGATAGATGTTATCTCTTGAATCGATGACGGATAAGAGAAATCACATCGATAAAACTTAAAATTTTCCTGCTACAAACTAAAAGAAGAAATACATCAATGCATGCATAATTTATTTAAAGTTATTGTTAGCTGTGTGGTGCGTCAAGGGTTATTTATTATTTTGTTACTATGTATTTTACAAAGCTCGCTGTTTACTTTATCATGTAGTCCTCAGGTTTACTCATTGACCTGCTGATTAATTAATTTTCTTTTTTCTGTGTTTCTTTCTTAAAACTATTGAACAAAAACAATGTAAATGTGTAATTCCTTTTACATACATTCGTATTTGCTATTAAAGGTGTTATCGACGATTTAAAAGCACCTTCTATGACTACCTGGTAACTACGGTTAAAGTGTATGCATGATCAGTAATTTCTCTTTATTTATCAGTAATTTGGACAAACATTGAGTGCTAAAAATAAACATAACATACGGTATTGGTATTTATATTAATTACAATATTATAACATTTCATCAGCCACTATGCCAGCGGATGTACTATGGTACTTCCCCACTTCTGAATATTATTTCTATCATGGTTCTCAAATAAATCTAACCTGTAAATGTCCATTATAACATTTATAATCATGGGAAGAACAGAATTATATTCTAAGTTTCAAGTTTTAATTTTTGACCTTTAAATTGTGTGTATGTAGTTGCTTACCTATCGTACGGCTTCATGCCCCATATATGAGCAGCACTGTTGACTAGCCATGTACCGTGGAGAACAATGACATATCGTAAAGCATAGTTTATACAGAAGGCATTGTAGACAGACTCTTCCCAGCAGAGACACGGAACAGCCACAGGAACCGCAAGAGCCACGAGGAGATACAAGGGAACATAATACCTGGGAATAAATGAAAGAACTAACATAGAATATGTAAGAATTCTTTATTTTGTTCTTATTTATTAATTTATTATTTTACTTCTTTTATTTTATTTTATTGCCAGATGTGCCCATTTTCCAGGAACAGTCATCCCGTTTTCCTTCTTTCGTCCCCGAGGAAATTTTATCCCTGTGATGTTCCCAGATTTGTTTAAACTTCGTCTTTTCCTTCTTCTTTTTTCTTTCTTGTTTTTCAACAAAGATATCTGCAACGCAATGAATTAAATATATTATATATTGAGTTATGTTTCAAGGGACCAATCCTTCTACCAACAAAAAATCATTTCTCGAGTGCTTACCATTATCGAATTACAGTGAACTATACGTTACATTTTGACGAACCTTCGAATACCTATACACAGCCACATGTCAATAAATAAATAAATAAAAATTAAAAGTAAAAATAAAAAAAATAACATGATAAAAATGCATTATGATTAATATACAAATACACACGTTGGCTATTTTTTATATGGTCACCATGAAACTCCAGACATTTCTGGTAGCGTAACACAAGTTTCTGTATACCTTCTGTGTAGAATTTTGCCACCTGAGAGTACAGCCAGTCCAGAACTGACGCCTCGAGAACTTCACTCTCATTAAAACTCTTCGATGCAAGCCACTTTTACAGCTGAAAAAACAGAAAGAAATCTCTGGGAGCAAGGTCGAGGATGTAAGGGAGATGATTAAGTAGTTCCCATCGAATCTTTAAATTGTTTCAACAGTACGAGCAGCTGTATGTAGTGGGGCGTTGCCATGGATCAAAAGAATTCCAGATCGTAGCATTCCTCTTTGTCGATTTTGGATGGCACGTTACGGATTATTCCGTGTTTGGCAATACACATATGCTGTAATTGTTCATCCTTGTTTCAAGAACTCCACAAGAACTACACCCTTTTGATCCCAAATCACGGTTGCCACAATTTTTTGAACTGATAGTGTTTTAATTTTTTTTGCTTTAGGATAATCAGAGTGACACTTTTGCATTGTCTGCTGCTTCGACTTCCCAGTGGCTTACGATATTTAGGTTTCATCCCCTGTCACTATGTGAGAAAAGAAGTTATTCCCATCGTCTCCAGCGGGACCAAAAAAAAAAAAAAAAAAAAAATCATGTGCAGCTGTCATTCTTTGCTCTTTGTGAGCGTCTGTCACTATTTTTAGTACCTAACTCGCACACAGCTTGTGATAACCCAGCTTATCAATCACAATTCGATATACTGTTTTCGCAGACACTTCTGGAAACTCTTTGTCGAGTTCAGTTATTGTGAGTCGACGATTGCATCGCACTTTCTCATGAACACGTTCTATCAGATCATTTGTCTAAACGCTAGGCCTTCTGTACCTGACCTTCCTTTCACTCATTATTGTCGGTAAGTAAATGGCACACAATTCTGATAGATATCAGCTGCATTCTGTCCATTGGCATTTAGAAATCGTTTGACAGATCTCACTTCACATTTGGCGGGATTTTGTATTGTGGTAACTAATTCATCTTACTATTACTCGCACGTACGCAATTCCACTTGAACGATTCTATCCCTGTTGCAAGTGATTCCTCTACTATTCCAAATAAGTGTTTTCTTGTATGGAGTTTATTGTGGAATCGACTATCACTAAATTAAAGACATGTACAATAGAGAGATACACTGGACACGAGATCCCATGCTGTCTATGAGTTTTCTTTCTTTCTTTTTTTTAAAGTTTTTTTTATGGGCTTATAAGACGCTTCATATTCCTAGCTTTGCCAAAAAGAAAATGGTACCACATTTGAAAGAGAGATATCGAATTGCTCTAATATAGATTTTTATTTTTTTAAGCACAGCGATACAAGCAAATAAAACTAGGATCCACTTTGTTAAACACTCTATAAATGAATCGAAATTAACTATGTTTAGTTGTAAGATATAAAAATTATGATTGTCATTATTATTATTTTATCTCTCATTGCGGGAGGTCTTACCTTTGAGCCTTCAGGACCGATCAGCCGACGTAGCCAATCCTACCCTGGATGGAACATTTTACTGACATATTGTATTGTATCGTATTTATTGCGTTCAATGTATCAAATACACGTACAAATTGCAGCATAGTGTTGAACATGTCAAAAAACATTACCTTGATTGTATTATGTTTACAGTTAATTTATTACAGTATACAAACGTAGTATGTAGATGAATGATATAGGTAAAACAAGTAATAATTGCAACAGTTCCCTTAGAATTATTATTTGTGTTCATCATGGAGAAACTCATCGACAGGATAAAATTCACCATTTAATATAATATTTCTTACTGCTGCCTTCAAACTAGAAACATCTTTATTAACAAAAATTGGCTACTTACCAATGAATCCTCCCTTGATCTGCTTCAAGGATTCCTCCCAAAAGTTTACAAAAACATCTCACTGGATTTAAAAGCTATTTTGTCGATCCATTAAATAAGGCAGGTATTTACCGCGTCCATTGCGAATCTGATTCCTCATACATTGGCCAAACTAAACGTAATATTAACACGCGTGTGAAGGAGCATGTTAGACGATCAAAAAAGTCACAAGATGAAGGCATGTCGGGTTTAACGCTTCATCTAAAACAACATTCACATAATATAAAACAGGTTAAGGTAATAGGTTCAGCAAAATAAAAAATAAAAAAAAAGCGGGAAATTAAAGAATCGTTATTTATTCATAAATACAAATCTGCATTGAACCTTGATACTGGCAACATTGATCAAACTTGGGTACCTACCTTTGATGCATACTTTGGATCTGGCAATAGTGGCCTAACATAGACACCACGTTCTTTTTTATTCAATTCATTCTTTTTTCACTCTGCTCTTTTCATCTCAGGATCTCTTTTTTTGTACGTTACTTTTATATAGTGGTATGTATTCCTGGTTTTACTCCTTTTATCTTTTTTCCGTTTTAATCCTTTTTACCTTGCCACTGAGAAAGGAACCAGCTGAGAGTTCCGAAACGTCAAAAATCTTTAAATTTTTCAAGGGAGGATTCATTAGTAAGTAGCCAATTTTTTGTTAATTTTGAATATTCCCCCATGCGACCATGTAATTATAGAAACATCTTTGTTCATTTTAATAGTGTGTAACAAGTATTTAATCAAATAGATGTCAAGGAAACACTACGGATGGCTAGAACCGGTTCCTGGTGGAACCGGTTTTCAGCTCTGAACGGATCCGGTTCTAGAAGATCCGGTTCCGGAACCGGTTTTTCGGATCCAGATCTGGAACCGGATTTTCGGATCCAGGTCCGGAACCAGGTTTTCGGATCCAGGTCCGGAACCGGTTCCAGAACCGGTTCTGAAAACCAGATCTCCGAGAACTTTGTGGCCATCCCTAGGAAACACTTTCCTAAATGTTTCCAGTCTGCATGTAACATGCATATTTTCTTCAGTTTTTGTATTACGATCAAGTACACAGGCCCATATCCACGGGGGGGGGGGGCAAGGGGGCCGGGCCCCCCCTAAACTTTGGCTGGCCCACATAAAATTTCACGGTAGACTTGCAAATGAACTATAATATGGTGATGAAATATAATATGATTGGGTCGGGCCCCCCTAACTTCTCCCGGCCCCCCCTTAAATTTTTGGGCTGGCTACGGGCCTGCAAGTACATCTACAATTTTGTATATATATATATATATATATATATATATATATATATATATATATCTTTGTTTTGTTTCGCGTACATTACGCATTCTAGTGTGTAAACCAAAGAAAGAGTTAATACATCTAATTTTCTAAGTAATGGTTTGCAGTGAGTTCTTTCATTATCTCATGTAATAGTTCTGATAATTATCTTTTGTAGTTTGCGTACTTTTCGTGATCTTATAATATTACCCTATTGCTCAGGTAAGAGTCTAACGGAACAACATCACCTCGTAGTAGGCGATGTCTGCATCAAGGAGAAAGTAGGAAGAAGACGAGAAAATGTTCCTGTTCGAACGAAGTGACAAAAACTAGGTGAAAAAAGTGTTGAAAAGACTCGGAAGGAAATTACAACATCGTAAGTACTACAAATGAAGAAAGAAGAGATGCATGAGAAAAAGGAGTGAACTAGATTTATCACGGAAACAGTAAGAAAAATTATGGGAGAAACAAAAAGAAGAGGCTTCATTGATAAAGAAACGTGGTGGTGGAATAAAGAAGTTCTAGCAGTTGTGAAGGAGAAAAAGGAAAGATAGAAACAATTGCAGAAATCAGGCAATCATTAAGATCTACAGAACTACAAAGAATCGAAGAAGAACGCCAAGAAGGCAGTTAGTGTAGCAAAAGGCCAAATTTATGATAAGTTGTCCAACAACCTGGAAACAAAAGAGGGAAAAAGGATGATTTTCAAGTTCTCGAAGATAAGAGAGAGGCAAAAGAAAGATATTTGCATGTGTGCTGCATCAAGGATGAAAATAGCGGGATTCTGACAAGTGAAGAGAAGATAAAGAAGAGGTGGAAGGAGTATTTCCAGAAACTTTTCAATGAAGAAAACCCGAAGGAAACTTGCGAATGTCTATTCACGAATCAGGGACTGCTTCACTCTGTGACCATGGTAGAGGTAGAAAATGCCATGAAAAATATGAAAAGTGGTACCTATTGAAGCATGGAAAAGTATAGGTAATTAAAGAGTGCAGTGGGTTTACTCAACTTTTTAATAGGATATTGCAAACAGAAAATATGCTAAAACAATGGAGAAGGAGCTACGTTGTTCTTGTTTTTAAAAATAGATGTTCAAGATTATGGCAACTACAGGAGAATAAAACTTATGACACATGCAGTGAAGCTCCGGGAGAGAATGATAGAAGCAAGATTGAAGGAAGAGACCCAAATAACAGAGAACCAATTTGGTTTCATGCCAGGGTGATTGATAACGGATGCAATACTTACACTTAGGATGCTAATGGAAAAGTACAGAGAATACGAAAAGGACCTTCATATTGTTTTCATCGACCTACAAAAAAGTATGATAGAATGCTATGAGATTTTATTTGGTGGGACTGAAGAACAAGTATGTTTCAAACGCATATATGTGTATATGTAATTCAAGAGACATATGATGGATGTAGCACATAATTGAAAAGCGCGTGTGGACTAACAGAAGAGCTCACAGTTAAAATGAGACTTCATTAGGGATCTAATCTTAGCCTGTAGCTTTTTGTACTTGTGATGGACGAGCTTATAAAGGATATCCAAGAGTTAGTACCTTGAAATATGTTATTTGTGGATGACAGCGTGCTAGCAAGTGAGACCAAGGCAGCATTGCAAGAGAAATTATTTACCTCGAGAGGAGTATTGGAAAGCAATGCGCTTAGAATTAGCAAAATCAAGACAGTATTTTACATTGTTGTTTCAGGAAAAATGTGATCGGGAATACAAGAATATTACTTGGCGAAGAGGAAGTGGTAAAGAAGAGGAAATTCAAGTATTTGGGATCAATACTACAGAAATAGAAGAAGATGTAAACAGTAAAATTAGCAGCGGCAACAGTCTTGTATGATCGTAGGGTATCAACACGCCTTGAAGGAAACGCTTACAAAGCAGTAGTGAAACCTGCCTTATTATACGGAGTGGAGTGTTGGACGACGAAGAACAGAGAGGAACAGGCTATGGTGGATACGTGGTGTGAACGGAAGAACAGAATTAAGAATGAAGTTTTCCGAGGAACGGTTAAGGTGAAACAAGTAGTAGAAAAGCTACAAGAAAGTAGACTGAGATGGTTTGGGTATGTTAGAAGAAGATCTTCGGAATACGGAGCTCACCAAGTGGATGCTATAAAAACTAAATGAGAAACGAGCCCAAGGCCGGCCAAAGAAGAAGTGGGGATAGTGAGGAGATAATGTGAAGAACGAAGTAGTACAGTGTGGTGTCACAGTAGATATTTATTTTATTTATTTACAGGATTACAATCCTACAATAGCCTTATTAACATAATATTTTAATACGATACCATTATTCTAAAATAAAATAGACAAGAAAGTAAAATAAAATAAGCAAGCTACAGACAAAACGAGACAAGATAAAAAAAATACAAAATACAAATAAAGTAAAGATACAACAAACAAAAAATAAATGTAAGTATAAGCACTTTCCTGCAACTTGTACATATATTAGAAATGCACCACAAATATTAATTTGAATTCATTATTTCAATTTCAATTCACAAATATTAATTTCAATTCAACACTTTTCCATATAAAAGGACATACAAATAGTGTTTTAGCTAGTGTTATTATCTTTCGAGTGTACACATATGACACTTGATAGAGAAAGGTGGAGAACAGCGATCCCAAAAGCCAACCGCAGCTAACTGGGAAAGAAGATTAGAAGAAGAACATGAATCCACATTTTATATGAGATCCCCATACCTGCACTATACAATGTTTTAATTACATAAATTATATTACAACTAAAAACTTGGGTGTTGGTTTATATAAATGTGAGAAAAATTCTAATTTATAAAAGATTATTACTCACTTTTTCTGAAACATAACAATGGAATCTTCCTCAATATCCCTCATGTCGATGGTCTTCCCAGCTGCTTTCACTTCTGGCAGTTTGCGAACCATCAGCCAACCAATGTGAGAGAAGAAAAATCCACGGCTGGCATCATGGGGATCACCTGCAGTGTCCGTATATTTGTGATGTTGTCTGTGGTCCCGCACCCACTCGTGAATACTGTTCTGTAAATGAATGAAATTGGATTCGAAATTGCTTCAATAAAATACATCTGGAACGTACAGTGCACAATCTTGTTCGAAGAAACTTGGTCATCTATTCGTCTTTAAAAGGTCGCATTCTCTCAATCATACGTAGGAAACAATATTTTGGCTTCACATAATTGTTTCAATTCACCGAAGAAAGTTATTTGTTTGTTTTTGTTCTATTTAAGAACGAGAATAGAGGACTTTCAGATTAGATTAGATTAGATTTATTAATTATTCTGTGGACCATATTACATGTACGTTTGCACAAAATAGTATAGAACTCTCGTCAGTATATAAAAGAGATACAATACTTAGAACAAATACAATAATCTTCTTTAACAACTTGTGATAATATGTATAGGTTAAACCAATTCTACAATCTATATAACAATAATATATGAAAATGAAATGAAACATTTAGTTTAACGTCCCATGTTTATGGACCGAAGTTAAGAGAGACGGTGATGATGAGAAATGAATTAAATGATGGAATGAAGAACGTAGGATAAAGGAGAGAACCCGAGAAAATACAAGCATACGGTGTTTATCCATCACAAAGCTTAATTAGTGCGAGCTGGAATAGATTATTTTTATTATACTTGGACGGTGTTATGCAACAACCAGTCAACCCACAAAATAATAATAATAAAAAAAAAAGTGTTAGCCCTGCTGGAGGGTTCGAACATATGTAAGGAAAATACTAAAACATCCTGGTAACGCATTTACCACCTATGAAGAGAAAAGTCAACCCACATACGGTAATATCTTGTGGGGTCGAGGAACCTTTAACAGCGATTTCCCCAAAATTGACTCGTTGTGGGTTGAATGGTTGTTGCATAACACCGCCCAATTATTTTTCAAAGTTTCACAATTTGCTGATAAGATATTCATTTACTGTATGAAATGTGCTTTTTAATAGCAGTTTATGCACTGAGTTGACAAAAGAAACTCTTTTTGTGGGAATATTTTATACCCAGGTAGCTTATTTTACAATTTTTTACATCCATATTGGTGGTCAGGTTTTTCGTAACAAGACTCCTACCAGTTTAAAAAATAAAAACAACAGAACTCTAAGCATAGTTAGGAAAACAAATTTGAAATATTCTATTATAGTTTCTTTATAATTGGAAAATACCAGGACAAAATCGTAGAATATATCATTCCACCTAAATTTTTTTATTATTAAATTACATCAAAGCTACAGTGACTAGCAAAAGTGATTACCTATCCCTAGATTCTTTCCTTCAATAATTTCCAAATGAATTGCTGATTTGAACATGTTTTTTGGTGACATTCCAAAAATTATGATCTATCTACGTCAAAAACTCTCCATTCAAATTAACCAATAATATAACAGTTATATATTACGGAAACGGGGAATTACACAAAGGTGATAATCATAGAAAATAAATTTAGTTTACTTATATAAATTTTCTTGGAGTTTTCGGTTGTCTATAGGTTGTTCTCAAACAAAGGAGAGAAAGCAGAAAATTCGTTAAAAAGAGAAAAAAGAAAATATATGGGAAATTGTGTTGAGTTTTTTAAAATTGAATTTTCTAATGCAGTAATCCCACAATTTAACTGTTAAAACCAAAACTTCGACTAGCTTTTTAAAAGACACGGTGGCAGTTTCGATCATTGATTATTAAGAAACAACATCCAACGGGAAATCAACTGAACCACGAGGTTTTTCATACCCTTTTAATACGTAGTTGTAAGCATTTTATTGTCACTAATATGGTACGTTCGCTAAATATTTTACATTCACAGGATATAGCGCAGTTTCAGGTGTAATATCCTATTCAAGATTTTGTTCATAACATAATTCATGGTTTAACGGACTTACGATTTATTTCCCTTTCTCTTCAATTACTCCATTAAATCGATAGTTTACTGTCCATATAATTATTTAGTTAAATCATTTATTCTTTTTCCAATCACTGTACTTTTCCTGTTTTTCGACAAATGGACTTGTGTTTCGGACAAGTTTCAAATTCAATGTAATATGTGAAATTGTAGCACTTCAACGAATCGTTTTTTTTATTTTTTCTTTCTTTTTTCTTCTTTACTATTTATTTGTTCTTTCTTACCTCAATATATTGAATTTGTGTAAAGAATAATTTTGTTTGTAATACAGATAAACCTTGATACAATTTTATATATATATAAGAATACCAACCATTACCTCTTTATGTGAATTTTGATTGACCAGTATAAAGCCCAAAGGCCTGGTGGCCGAGGGGGCTAAGGACTCCTAAAGTTTGCCTGAGCCCCCAAAATCTGCATATCTTTTCGGATCTTTGCTTGTATAGCTGACAATGAAATATACATACTTGAACAGGTTCCTCCAAAATTACACAAAAATCTGCGCCACTGCTCAGAGAACACATCAATACGTTAGTGGATTTATACTTAATATTTTGTTTATTTTCTCGGCCTTACAGATGTTATGTTATCTGTGAACTTTTCGAAAAGAAAAATACTATATATAGACACAGGTGAAACAAGAAACGATATAAAGACTCCATAATTATTCACGTTGAGAATGCTATGTATTTATGTTCAAAACATGGCATGAATCCATAGATGAAACAAGCACTATAAACATAATGATTGGCATAAACACTCGAACGGTACAACACAGCAAGCTTACCTTCCACTTCATATTTACCCGGGATTGGACCTCTATACACACTCCTGGATAAACATTGACATGCACTATTACGCGCAATTTTTTTTCTTTCGTTTTATATTTTACTTTACTCTACTTGCAGAAGATTATTCGGTATATATCTAACCGATTTAGCAACGTGGGAGATGCGGTTTACGTTTACGTACTGTCAGAAACATGAAACCGGTGTTGTACTGTCTCACAACTTGCAGATGTCGTAGTGTTATGTTGGTGCTACGTGGAATGACACCAAAAGTGAACCGTGTATTATGGCTTTCATCCGCTCAAATTTTTGTATAACCCAAACACGTAACCAGGATTTTATTTCGGGGAGGGACAAGAACATGAAAATCTTTCGAGGTTTCTGCTTCAGGAAATTCCTTTATGGTCTATAGGCAGTGGTGTTATTCTTATTTTTTAACAACCCGTTCCATATATATAGGGAGGGAGGGAGAAAGAGATAGTAGATGCATAGATATAACTCTCTCAGGAAATAACCCATACAAGGTAGACAAAAGCAAAGTTCTTATTGGACACCACATGTACAGTGACACGTAGAGACCTACACAGCATCATAACACAAGGTGGTGTGACGAAATTATGTAGCACTTTGAATATCTTGGAAATGAATTATCCAAGATTAGATGGTTGTCAAAGAGTATTGGAAAGAGCTTAATTCAGGAATGGATCAACAATTGTTGATAATGATATGTACGCGTTTCAAATATAAATAACCCTCAACACTACACTCATGTGATTCCAGTTTTCATTCTTGATATCTGAGCATTTGAAATTAAGAAATAAACGCTTATACCTTGTTCTGAATAGCACCAGTGTATATAGGTGTGCACGTAACGACTGGAAAGCACATACACCTAAATTCATTAATTCCAGTTTATTATGTCTATTAGTAAAAAAAAAAAAAAAAAAAAAAAAAAAAAAAAAAAAAAAAAACTCATTTCTCTTTAAAGTATAGGCACACTTACTGAAATGCACAATGAAAAGAGATAAATATTATCAAAAGCATGCTACTAGCATACTAAATTCGTTTCTGAATACAGATATAAATAATAATGTTTGTGTCACTCGGTTAGTACAGCGAGCCACTTGTCACCCGAAAACACGCTTCTGAATACCGCTTAAAAAGTTTTCCTATCGTATGCTTAATAAGTTTAAATCATCAATATTGAGTGTGAGTTCGTGATCTTGGACTTTATTAGTTCTTTTATTGTTTATTTTCAAATATTAGATTTGGTATTACCTAAGGACAGAGACTGCTTAACAAAGCACCTCACACTGAGATCGACCTTGTACTCAGTGTTTAAAACTCAAATACGGACATATGTACTTAACGTTCATAGCATTCAACATTAAATACAATTTCGTCCGCTAGACGTTTTAAAAATTGAGTGCAAGTGTGTTCTTAATGTGAAGTGTTTTTCTAAGTGGTCCTTCTCCATAAGTATTATCATACATAATATTTGGAAGTAAATAACTCAGTACCTAATAAAAATCAAAGATCACATATTGGCGTTCAACATTCAAGATTTAAATTTAAATAAATAAGCCTAATAAGAAATTATCGAACTATAGATATGCAGTTATTAAACCGAAATAGCACTAAAGAAAACAAGAATTAAAGCACGTGTTAGAGAAAAATTCTAGCGTATGCTGAACGATGCTGAGTAGGTACAAGTTACTAACTTTATTCAACCAAAAAATACAGAATTACAAATTCAGCATCGTCATAATCCTGAAATAAATTTTCTCTTTCTCTGATTCATATTGCTCGCCGAATTCCATCATAAATCTAATTTTCACTCGAATCATTAGCAAACCTAACTGTCTCAAACTACCCACCTTGTCATGTCTTGCAGGAATTCATACTTTACTAGTGATTTTGAATTTACTCTACGAAATTTGGCGGATTAAACGATATCCTTATAATAGTGAATTTACTAGGATTAATCGCGCCAAGAAACACACCTGTGTCCTACTCCCGATTAAATATCTACTTATTCCGGAGTAACAGCTATAACGATATTGTGTATTTTACATGTAATCTTAAATATCATTTATTGTATTTACGGGCAATATGTGCTATTTAAATATGCACAAGCTAGTTAGAAGAAGAAGAAGAAAAATATAAAAAAAATAAAATTAATTTCTTTCTGATATTATTATTGATATTTTGTTAACATGGTAATCTGACAATATGTGTTATCGGTCGTTATAGAAACGAGAAACATAAGATATAACAGAAGATGCATCTTGTAGAATCAACATATATTTTATTTAAAAGGTGTAAATGTTTAATTCATTACGTGATATAATAAAAGGTAATATGAAGATGGCGTGTTCAAGTGGATTTTAGTAAAAGGTAGTAGACTAGATTATAATTATTCGGACTGTGGGCTAAAGTGTAACCCTGAATATACTAAAATAAATATATTGGTCGTTACACAGCTTCATCTAGTTTGGAGAAACTCGTCTTTTGGATATTAAATTTTATTCTACTATTGTAATACTAAATCTGAGAGTAGATTTGATTAGATTTGATTATTTTCTATTCTATTTCCTTTCTTTTCTCTTTCACCAGTTTTTCTTTTTACCCCTTTCTACTTTAGTCCTTGACCAAAACTTCGGGAAGGGGGAAGATTTGTCCTCCCTTGATACAACCAAATAAGGAAATAATGTTCCTTTGTCCTGACCTATATCCTATCAAATGGCTATCAAATTACTTTTCCCTTTTTATCCATCTACCATCACGTCTATTTTCGCTATGTAATTCTTGATTCTCTATTGAAGCAACCCAGGTGAATCCCAGTGCTTCAAAATTTAATGACGGCTGTGTTAGCATACATCTCCATTCATGTTCATTTGTAGGGCAAACTGGGTTTAGTCTCGGCTTCCATCAGCCACCCACACACTTGTATGAATGCTAGTATTCCACTCCGCCACAGAAGTATCAGGGCCGGCTCTACTATATGTGCAAGACGTGCATTTGCACGGGGTGGCAAAATCTGTCATAACTATATCATTTAAAATAAATATTTCTTGTTGGAGAAACATACTTCATGATGATAATAGTTAAATTCACTAAAATGGCCTTCTATTTGAATACTACATTCATAAGTCATGGTTAGGTCGCATTAGTTTAAGGTTACATGAACAGTGCTAAAGCAAATGGTCAAACAAATCCCAGCATGAATTGCTTGATTGTTGTCAAATACTAAATTCTGGAACAGTAGCGAACACCTGTTTCATTTAATTAGTTATCACAGTTTTGGTATGATGTTAAAACTAGTGTTGTCTTTGTCACAAACAAGTTGTTTATCATTGAAGGTGGAAACATTTTTTTTTTTTTTAAACAGATGTAGAAGGAAAATCAAGAAATAAAGATGAAAGAGCTAGTTGCATTGGAATTGCAAACTGATATATTGAGATTGATGTTTGATATTGAATTCTATAAAAAAACGATCAGCATCTTTACTCTGCAGTTGTGTTGCTTTATCTTTCAGCAACATAATAGATTATTATCTAAAGAAATAATAATAATAAAAAAAAACAGACACAACGGGATTGTATTTGTAGTGTTAGACTTTGTGAGTGCAATGCGAGTATAGTACTATTTGCCTCCCCTTCGTTATTCATGGTGAGGTAGCATACTTAAATCGTGGCTTTTAAGATTTGGAGAGAGAGAGAGAGGGAGGGGGGGGGGAAGGATGCTATTGCATGGGACAGTAAAATTGTTTAGTGTCGGCTCTGAAAGCAATTCGCTTTTCTATTTCAATCAACTCGGAAGACCAGAATTGAATATGTGGAATGACCGTACGAGAGGTAAAGAACCTAACACTATCTTAGGAATATAGAAATGGAATAGACGTCTGTTGATATTATTCTGAAAGAGTACAAAATTAAATGAATGAATAAATAACACGTAAATATATTTATTGTCTGGCGCGTTGATAATCGTCGGGGGTTTCCTAATTAATTATCAGTAGTGAAATTGACTACCTATTCCAAGATTTATGTCACAATTGTCTTTATTTTAAATAGTAAATTCATACATTTGAACATATTTGTGAGTATGTTCTGTACTACTAAATTGTTTAACAAAGAGAAATGGATTTTAATTTTTTCTCACCTGTCCAGCAAGGGTTTGAAAACAGGTTAGGAGAGTCCTTAGTTGCCAAGTGGCTTTGTATGATCTATGCGTCCACAAGCGGTGAGCACCTGCTGTTATTCCTATACCGGATAGCATACCAAGTATTATTGCTGAAAATATAAGAATTTGTCAATTTCATAAAACATATCAAAATATACAAGAAAAGTAGAAAAGGTAAAAATAAAAGATAAATTTGAACATGTTATTTTTAAGCTATCGAGGATGAAAGAATGAAAATGAATCTCACCTTAGAAACTATTTCTTCAGCATTTCGGCTGGACTCAGTAGCCTTGTTCACGAAGTAAGGTTTTAAATGGTATCAGAAGTGGGAAATGAATGTATTCAATACTGACTCATTTTGTTATTATTATTAATTTTATGTTGAACGAAGAATGATTCAAGTACTTGATTTTCATTTCTAAATTTGTATCCTTGACAATTTTGATGTTTTAATCTTTTAGATGTTTTGAAACATGTGACATTATATTTTAAATCTACTTAAATTTGGACGTAGGAAAACTGCAAAATAGCTTAAATTTGAGATAGCTGTTAGTAATAATTTTAACCCTAGATTACTAGACTTATTTATTTATTTATTTATTTATTTATTTTTATTTATTTATTTAATTTATTTATTTCTTGTCTTCTAATATTAGACTGGGTGAAAATTCAATCAGATTTTTTTGTTTACATTTTTTCTCTAGGTACGGTTTACTTTATTTGAAGCTAATAATTATATTTTAAGACAGATATATTTATGCTACTCACGGACAATTTTTTGATAAATAATGTCAAAGGGAAACTGTTTAAAACATACATGAACTAAAATCCCACTTTCGCCACAAAAACATTAGTCAGCATTTGTCTGATCACTAATAATAAGACTTTTATACTTTACCCAAAATGTTTATAAAACTCAAACAAATATTTCAACAAGTTTTCATTGTATGTATTTTATTTCTTTCGACATGTAATCAAATATAATTTTTTTGTCAACACGAGAAAAGGTGCGTTTGAGAAGACTTATATTCAATACTAGACTGAGTGAAAATTCACCCATTTTGTCTTTAAAAATTTAAAGTGCATATTAATAAAATATTTATTTCTGAAAATCTATTATTTTTAGAGTACAAGTTTTTATTAAAATACTGCTCTCAGAACATTGAAATGTGTCATTTATTCGATTTTTGTTAGCAAGAGTTGCTTAATTAAAAGTAACGCTAACACTAGGATGGGTGAAAAATCACCCACTCGCCTGTATGTGACGCTGAACTAAATCTCAAAACACTATTCTCAACACATAGTCACATACTGCACAGAAAGAAAGGAGAATACTAGGAGCTACATGGAACTAGATGATGATGCCCTTTACTAACACGCTATGAAAGCAAACTCTGGATGAATTTTCACCCAGTCTAGTGAATAATTAATAGCATATCTCTGTGTAAACCAAATTCAGTTAAAGATTCAAGAGTAATTTTTGATTCAAAATTGACCTTCTCTCGTCACATCGATGCAATCTCTAACGCTGCATTCAGAAACATCAGTTTTATCTATAGAATTGGTAAAGAGTTTAGAAACGAGTCAACATTCATCAAACTTTATAATTTGTACGTAAGGTCTCGATTAAAATATGCGTGCGTTATTTGGACACTAGACACCGAATGTAAATAAATACTTACAACCAATAGAAAACATACAATTTAAATTTCTAAAAATGCTTACGTACAAGAAAACAGCTTTCTATCCCAAACAGATTCCCTACGTGGACTTAGTAAGGAGTTTGAATTTCCTAACGTTGACGAATCGACGAAAGATGTTTGATTTACTATTTTTATGTAAAGTATTAAATAATAAAATTGACTGTCCAGAGCTACTCACGAAAATATATCTGAGCGTTCCAACAGAGAACAAGACCAGGGAATACTGGTATATTTTTCTGTGAAAGGAAACGAACAAATATTCTCAGTAAATCTCCGCTGTGGAGAATGTGTGACTCCTACAATGAATTAAGTCATAAAACTGATGTATTAGATATATTCAGTATGTCAGAATATGTCAGTGTTGGGTAAGTTACTTGTAAAAATGTAACGCGTTACAAGTTACTTTACTTTCTCTTAAAATGTAACGCGTTAGTAACGCGTTACTTGACCCAAAAAAGTAACTGTTACTTTACTTCGAAAGTAACGCGTTACTAACGCGTTACTTTTAGGTCCGAAACTTTAAAACTGGAAAAAAATTATGACTTCAATTTTCCGTACTACTATTACTACCGCTATTATTATTATTATTATTATTATTATTATTATTATTATTATTATTATTATTATTATTATTATTATTATTATTATTATTATTATTATTGCACGTTCTGAATCGCTTTATGTAAATGCAAGGACAAAGTTTTCCTTGATATATGAACATTTTCATATAATGTAACATTGATAAAATGCCATACTGCGTTACTAGTAGGGCTGGACACGACCGAGTTCGAGCGAGTTTTCTTTGACACTCGATTCGACTAGAAACAAACATCTTTGAGCTAGACCTGAGAACTCGACTCGAAAAATTTCCTCCAAATCGACTCGAATTGGGGTCGAGTTTCGAGTCGACTCCAGCCAAATCCGCTGTGTAGTTTCGAGTACATTCTTCAAGTATATTACATAGACAGTATAATTATTATCAATGACACTACTACTACTACAACTTTTATTATATTATTATTATTATTATTATTATTATTATTATTATTATTATTATTATTATTATTATTATTATTATTATTATTATTATTATAACAACACTGTACATGAAAAGAAAGATAGGCGGTTTCTATTTGAATACTAAAGACACTAGTTGATTGCCAACCTCGGTAGCCGTGAAGTCTAGGAGTCAAGGACATTGTTCAAGAGCTTCTGAATTTGGGTTGAGAGTCTAGGGTGAGTATTCGGGCTCGAGCCAAACACTGTTAAAAGTTAGAGGGCACCGGCCAAATACATTCAAAACTGCTTGGCCCGGGTTTTGAATTGTCAACGACTCGAGCAGCTTGGCTCTCAGCTCATTCACTATCGACCCGAACCGAGAAGTGAGCCGAGCCAACAGCTCACCCTATCGACTCCGGCTAGAGCCCTCAGCTCAGTTGAGCCGAACCAAGCAAATGGCTTATCCCAACCACCCAGCTCGAGCCGATGGTTCACCCCAAGTGAGCTAGCTCGAGCCATCTTCTCAGTTAAGCCGAGCCGAGTGAGCTTGTTATAAAAAATCTCTTGTGGTCTCGCTATCGAGACGAGACGAGACGCGAGCCGTGTCCCCTCTCGTGACCAACACTAAAAGTATTCCATATTACTGTTTAGCTTACATTTCTCATGGCTTTCGTTTTCCAATGTAATCAGGCCATGATTTCAAGACGACTTAAAACAAACGAGCCATTTATCAAACTCGACTTGACTCGAAACTTGACGCGAAAACGAATCAGATCGGAACTAGACTCGAGGATTTTACCCTTGACTTGACTCGAAACTCGACTTGAATTCGAGTCGAGTTGAGTTTTAGCTTGACTCGTGCTCATCCCTATGCGTTAGAAAAAATGGTTGCTTATTATTATTCGGTTAAACTAATTATATAATAATAACAATGTTGTTATGTAATTCTTTCAAATGTTCGAACAGTAAAATATTTTCGTTCTCCATCTTTATAAAAACAACACCAATCAAACTAAAAATAGACTACCGGTACCATTGTACTCGTAATTCACGCACTGAATGTATTGATTTGGAGCTGTCAAAATCTACGACAAAATATTCCAGGTGCTTCCAATCAGTACACGTGATTTCTCTAAGCCTGTCCTCATCTTCCAAAAACAGCAAGTGGCACTACGAACTTATCTGTTTCTCTGTGTGTCTGTGACTGTCGGTCACTGACATACGTAGTTCATGCTCGATTGTTTTATTCTGAGAAATTCACTTACGGGAAAGAAACATTTGTTTCCGAAAAAATATATACATATATTGTATTTACTCATCCGAAATGTAACGCGAAAAAAGTAACGCAAACTAGGTACGTTACTTAAATTTTTTTAACGCGTTACCGTTACAGTTACTTTGGAAAAAATGTAACGCGTTACTAGGAAACGTTACTTAAAAAGTAACGCGTTACAAGTAACGCGTTACTTGCCTTACGTTACTTCCCAAGACTGGAATATGTATTTAGAAACAGGATTATTACCGAGTACCTGACACTTGAAGTGAATTGATTAATTGTACGGGTAAATGTATATATGTCTATGTATGTATTATACGACACTATAATTAGGCATTAAGCCTGTTGTGTTGTTTTCTAAATAAATAAATAGTACTCTACAGTTAATGGCATTTTGCAGTGTTTATTCTATTCTATGGTAAAGATCTAACTACTAAGATGGTTAGGCTACAAGATGTATATTACTTACTCCAAATGTTGGTTTTGTACATAGAAGAGGTATAGGACAACCACGCCCCGTGGAGAGCAAAGGAGTGAAGAATAATGAACAAAATGACATTTTTCCAGACAATGTCGGTCTTCGTCCGGATAAACTTCCGGTGAGAATTGTTGCTTTTAATCGCTGTTTCAGTCACCACTTCCACTTCATCTTTGGTCTTCTGCTCGAACGACGTCATTGTTATCTGCAACGACACATTACAAATTAACAAACAATTATTTTTCAATGTTGTTATTTTGTATATTCTAAATACATTCTCTATCTGTGTATCAAATGTTACTAATTAACAATGTATTTTCTTACATATACAGATCGTAAATAAATAATTTCATGCAACAAAAGGAAAATTGTTAAATACGTAGCTAACTAACTAACTAACTAACTAACTATATGGCCTATGGAACCCGGAGGTTCAATGCCGCGTTCACAAAAGCTCTCCACTGACTTCTATCCTTAGCTAACTGCATCCAGTTTCTACTTTGTTTTCCAATCTCTGCGAGATCCATTTTAATATTGTCCTCCCATCTGCGCCTAGGTCTTCCTAATGGTCGTTTTTCGAGTGGCCTTCCAGTCAAGACTTTGAAAGCGTTTCTACTTTCTTCCATTCTAGCTACATGACCCGCCCACCTAAGCCTCCTAGACTTCACGACCCTAACAATGTTGGGTGAACCATATAAATTATGTAGTTCCTCGTTATGAAGTTTCCACCATTCCCCATTCCCGTTCCTCTTGGGTCCGTATATTCGTCTCAGGATCTTGTTCTTAAATACTTTCAGTCTATGTTCTTCCCTCAGAGTAAGGGACCATGTTTCTCAGCCATACAAAACAACAGGCATGATTACCGTTTTGTATATTTTAAGCTTCAAATTCTTCGACAGAATTCGCGATGACAAGAGATTTTGAAATACGTAGCTACACATACAAAAAATAAAATTCCCTTATACCGGTCCCCAGCATATGAATTCGATGTATTTTGTTTCTTAATGGCTTGCAGTTAACTTCCTTCCCTTTCCTTCAAATTCTTGATGGCGTTGTTACACAGAATCCAATCGTGTCAGTTTTTTTTTGTTGTTGTTGTTTTGTTTTGTTTTTCGCCCATAAAACAAAATTGAAACGGTAAATCGTCCCAGGGTTTCGAAATTTGGATTCTGTGTAACAAAATACATGGAATCCATATCTTGGGGTCCGATGCACAGAACTTTTATTTTGTGTACGTGTGTGTGTGTTATTATTGGCAACGAACGAGATGATTTTTGGCGCCACAAAAGTTCTTTTTTTCCCTTTTCGATTTTCTGATAAAGAGAATTTCGTCTCAAGCACATTATTTTGTTTAGCGCAATATGGTCTATCACTGCTATATGTCTTATCCATGGGCGGCGATTAGGGGGGGCAAGAGGGGGCAGTCGCCCCCCCTTTTTTGAAGTAACCACTTAACTCTTTTAAATTATATATTTTTCGCTGATAGACTAGAATCTTCATTATTCGATTTTAAAAAGTACCAAAAAAGCTTTTTACTTTGTTTTTTACTCAAGACTGGAGGCATTTTAGAACACGTTACATGTGCTTCCACACCTTTTTGCGTCGAGACGTAGTGTGATGATGTCATAACTAAAAAAATATTTTTTTGTTATGACTTTTTTATTACTTTTTACAAAGCTTACTTTTGTACCTAGGAGACTGAAATTTTGCACACACATTTAGTACACGCCTTAGTATTTTTCAGATTTGTTTCAGATCTCTGCGTTAAAACAGGAGGGTACAGAGGGGCAGAAAAGTACAAAGAAGGAATATTTTTTAATCAAATAATCCATTTTTTAAAAATGATTTTCCCACCTCAGGTACATGATGGAGACATGTGAGTGGTACCGTTTGAAAGTATGTTCTATTCTGAAGGGAGTGATGCACGAACAATGATCATAGGATAAATAGTGATGTCTCAGGAAAATTTTATATTACATCCGGGTCATCTGGGGCATTGTGGGAATGTTCTTAGCTCATTGGTAAACATTTTCCCGCACTTAGTTTTCAAGAGAAGTTTGAAATATTTATACACATTTAGTACACCCCTTCGTAGTTTTCAGTTGATTTTGAGATCTGTGCGTTAACGAAGGTGGTCCAGAGGGGATCAAAGTTTGAAAAAAATCAGAAAAAAATCCAGATTTCCCTCAAAATGTTCCGCCTTAAGGACATGATAGGAAAACGTAAATGGAACCGTTTGAAAGGTTGTTCTATTCTGAAGAGAATGAGGTACTAACCATGATCCTAGGATAAAAAGGGATGATGCTGTAGCTGATTGACTGAAATTCAATAATTTACCTTTAAAAAGCAATAATTTAAAATGGTTAATGTATATAGTTTCATTTGGAAATGTAAAGTTTTTGCATATATTACTGGTTCATAGAAAAAAATGGTACCATATAATATTTGTTATTGCGTAAGTGTGTATTGGTTATTTGTCTTCCCGTGGAGTTAAGACAGCTACAGGAATTGCGTTTTAATTGCAATTCAAAGGAATGAATATTACAATTGCGTCGTAGCATATGCTTGTAGTATTTACTGTCTTTCATTTTCTAAGAGTAATAGCATACATTTAATGGCAAGCGTGGAATTAAAAATGTAAGTTGTTCATTAATCCCCAGTTTCAATATAACTTCTACAAAACAAGCCTCATTATTCATTAGTATGATTAATAATATTTTTTCTATTTATTTGTTTTACAAATATGTTATTAAATAATTTGATCACACAATTTTCCTGACAGAATTTTAAGATGTTCATGAGCAAGGAATCAAGGGTTAATACCTATGTGCGTTGCTCTTGTCAATTTACTTAATTAAATATGAAGCACCATATAGGCTACGGTATTTTAACTGGAAAAGATAGTATCCTATTAGTTATACAACCTTTCGTCAAACACAGTGTTAGGAACACTAACATTGATATACACATATTCAGATCATATCTTGCCCCCCCCCCCCCACTTGTAACGTCCAATCGCCGCCACTGGTCTTATCTCTGGACAACATTTTAATTAGTTCAAATTTCAGAGTTAATGAAAATTTTGACCATACCTCATTAACCAAACTACAGGGTGGCCGGGAGTGGGCGTACCCCTAATTTGTGTTTTCTGACGGTTTTAGGTTTTACCCACATTTGTTTGGTAACATTGCTTGGCATTGTCTGGCAACATTGCTATCCATATTCATTTGTTTTCTGCTGTTTTCTGTTTCGTAATAGTGATTTGCAGTGAAGTTGGAGTAATCAACAATGTGTGATCAAAGTAATCAACAATATGTGATCAAAGTCCATATAGCATGGAACAAAGATTAGTTGTTATGACATGAATGGTGATCATTCCGATGTTTATGACTCTTAAGACTTTTAAGACTTCAAGGTGGCTATGTACAGACATTCTACCATAACTAACACTATACTGTTGAAACTAAAGGGGAGGTACGTCCACTTGTGGACCACCTTGTATGTATTTCACATTGCTAGTCCCATAATGAAGAGTTTGATGAATTCAGCATCAGTTTCAACTCAATTAGTAGCACGATTTTCGCACAGAATAACATCTTACAGCTTACAAAGAAATTCGTTTCTCTCCATGTTTCTCGTAAACTACGCATGAGGTTTTCTACTTATGCAAATGAATTTTTACGTTAAATGCTTCTAATATTATATGATTTATTTACTTTTTCACTTTAGGAAGTCTGAGTTCATAGTTTCATCACAAAATACAAAATGTTTACAGATGCTATACCTTCAAATTATTATATCTAATCATAATAATAGTGAAATAGTACATATAATTTACAATGTATGTATTCAAATGCTAGGTTTATATGTCTGTGATCAAGAAAAGTTTGTTTGCGGACGTTTATGTTTGTTGCCAATCCTTTCGACAGTCAGTTATCGGGAACCATAGGCTCTGGAAAGATGCTGTTTTCACTGATCGACTGCAAAATTTGTTTAGATTGTTCAGTTCTAATTGAATATTAAAAAAGAAAACATGGCCGATACTTCTTTATTACATTTTTAGGGGTACACGAGAAGTGTTGAAATTAAAAAAATAAAGCTTCATATCCTACGAGTTATACATTCCAACACCTAAAAGTTGTATGTAGTGGTTGTATATCTCGCAGGCGTTTGTTTCATGGTCTAATGAAAAACGAAGGATAACTATTTCTCCAGTCTAACATATAAGATGAATCTTCATTGTTTGGAGTGTTTTGCCCAATGACTATCATATATCACTGACATTATAATTATTTGTGTATGTAATGTATTTGCTTATTACACACTGCATGCAAAAAGAAAGAAACACTGTGATCATACATGAATTAGAAACTCCAACCGGAAGTAGGCCCAAATCTTGCAAACTGTGCGAGATATTGAAAAGAATAATCGAAAAAAATCTCCCCTTTATGACCGCTTGCCGATTTTTATGAAGACGTCTTTCACTTGTGTCTGTAAAGAGATGTGTACAGATGTTGTGAGGAATGACAAGAAGAATCATGCTCATATGTGAATGATGCACTGTGTAGAGAGCGAAGGTTCAGCTAGTGAAACATGTAATTTTTAAACATTAATTCCCTTTTATAATATACCTACTCGACAATGTAAGTAATTTTCAATCTTGGCCTTACACAAATAAATATGATTGAAATGTTCTTCTTTGTTTAATAATAACAAGTAATTATGTAACAACAATTTAAGCTATTTTTTTCAACTGCAAATTTAATATTTGTTTTAAAATTTATCATGTAGTTTTATTCCTACGTGACATAATGAGTTTCCAGTTCTTGTTAGCCTGAAATTGTCTACATTAATATCATTGATGGTTCTACTGTTGTATTGGTATAAGTCCGAATTTAATTAAAACTTTTTTTATTATTATGTACAAATGACGTTTCAAGTAGGGATGAGCACGAGACGAGTCGAGACAGGATTTTCCTGACAAAATTCGAGTCGAGACACGGCTCTTCCAATAGAGAAATATACATTTTTCGAGTCGAGACATCACTTTTACAGCACATTTTCAAGACGAGACAGCCACAAATCTTGTCTCATGCGCATCCCTACTTTCAAGAATGTAATGGTAACGTACTAAGCAATTAATAGAATGGTCTGCTAAATGTATGAAAGGGAACTAATAGCGTATTTTTAATATCGTCGGTATTTTTCAAAAAGGTGGTAACTGACATTTTTGGCGAAATTGAGATAACAGCATTTTTGAACTTGAAATAAAAGACCCCATCATCATACGAAACAGTTATAACTACAACCCAACCAATCCAGAGATAACTAGCGGTATAACTGACACAAAAGTAAACTGTGGTATACGGAAGTCAACCCATTTTGCCTTCTGAGAAATTTCTAATTTGTCAGTTACCTCCTTTCTTTGCAAAATAGTGACGATATGATATGTTCTTCTGCATTTTAAACACTTTTGAGTTGAGTTGATTTTAGTTTTACGTCCCGTTCAGCAGCGAGGCTATATGAGACGTGGACCTACTGATTAACGTGGAATCCGAACCACATGAGCTCCCGCCGGGAATCGAACCCGGGTCTCCCATCTAAACACTTTTGTAACGTGGTAAGATTACTCTTGAAAATGATTTCGTACGATATTGGTGATGATGATTAGATGAAGCCGAAGTATGTGGTTTCTAATTCCTCCGAAGTTAGGATCTTACTAACCTTCCGCCTTATGCAGAGTCATTTTGATGTATGATTAGCGTCATACTAAAAGCCGGACTACTGCAGGAAACAGATGTTAGTCGAACTCTATAGTATGGCACTAATCACACGTCAGAACGACTCTGCATAAGGCCCTATGTGTTTAGTTTACTTTTCTTAACAAATCATTCACACGCCACATTGTAGTTTTATTAATAAAAAATACTGTATACATATAAAATATGCACAAAATAGTTCGAGATGTTTTCGAAAAATATATTTAGAAAATCAAGAGTAAATTACTCCTTGTTGATTTTTACAGGAGAAATGATTTACGTCATATTGTAGGGTTGTTTTAACGCAATATAAAAAAAATCGCATGAATCATTTTTGAGAAAATTGTTCAAAAATAACTTATTATCAAGATGAAGCTACCCCTTCTGGATTTGACCTTGAATAGTTACTTTCACCATATTATACAGTAGTTAATGAAATATTGATTAGTAAAATATGATTAAAACCGTTCGAGAAAATCGGAAATTTTGATTTTCACTTAACTACTCTTATTTTGGGAGTTATAAAGAAAATTTGAAATGTCCTTCTGGAGGATCATATAAAAGTCCTAAACTTAAACGTTGATGGTCTGGAAACGTTGGGTGATATGGCGTTTTGATAAGAGTACAGTCATGTCCAAAGTTATTGTCATATGTCTATAAATATGTTGTTGTAGGAATATAATTTGATAATGATTTCGCCCGGTATTTCTTATAACTTTAGTATGTGTATAATTGGCAAAGACATGTATGTGGCAAATTTCATGCCAAAACAGCAATAAATAAGAATAATATAACGAAAACAAACATTTTTGTTCCTTTAACAACTAGGGATGGACACGAGTCGAGCTAAAACTCGACTAGACTCAAAACTCGAAGCAAATTCGAGTCGAGTTTCGAGTCGAGTCAAAGGTAATTTTCTCGAGTCGAGTTCGAAGTCGAGTTACTGTTTTGAGGTCGAGTTCCTAGTCGAGTCGAGTCGAGTTTGAAAATTGGCTCGCTCGTTTAGCTCGTTTTAACTCGTTTTGAAATCATTGCCTGATTAGACTTGAAAGCGAAAGCTATGACAAATATAAGCTGTAATGTGGATTTTGTTTAGTGTTGCTCACGACGTGAGACACGGCTCCCATCTCGCCTCGTCTCGATTAACAAGACGATAATGGATTTTAATAACGAGACAGTCTCAAATGTCGTGAGCACTAACATAAGTATATACGGTAGTTCTCACTGCCAAGGCCCAAGACCTGCACGGTGAAAGTTTTGAGCCGAAACAGAAGCCCAACCCGTGTAGGGATGTTAACCGACTTAGCTCTGTTCAACTGAGCGAACAGCTCGAGCCGGCTTGGTTGAGATAAGGCACCGACTCGGCTCAGGTGAGCCATTGTTTCGAGCCGGCTCGGATGGGGTGACCCATCAGCTCGGTTTGTTTCGGCTCGTGTTGGTTTGGGTGGGTGAGCTGTTGGCTCGGCTCAATAGGGAATGAGCTGTTAGCCGAGCCGCTCGAGGAGTGGAGAACCCTAAACCCGGACCAAGCAGTTTTGAACACGTGTAGCTGGTGCCCTCTAACTTTTAACGACTTTTGGCTCGAGCCCGGATACTTGCTCCTCCGGAACTCAAACCCAGAACCTCGTGAATGATGTCCTTGCCTCCTAGTCTTCACGACTACCGAGGTCAGCAGTCAACTACCTTTAAGTATTCAGATACAGTACAAACCACCTATCTTTCATGTTTATACATGATGTTATAATAATAATAATAATAATAATAATAATAATAATAATAATAATAATAATAATAATAATAATAATAATAATAATAATAATGTTATAGTAGTAGTAGTATCATTGATAATAATTATATTGTCTATGTAGGATACTTGGAGAAAGTACTTGAAACTATACACAGCATTTGGCTCGTTTTGGCTCGACTCGACTTGAAACTCGAGTCAAATTCGAGTCGAGTTTCGAGTCGAGTTGGAGGAAATTTTTCGAGTCGAGCTCAAAGATGTCTGTTTCGAGTCGAGTCGAGTTTCAATGAAAACTCGCTCGAACTCGCTCGTGCCCATCCCTATTAGCAACATTTTGTTTCACTCATTCTAATTTTCGTATTTATAATTCTTTTCCTATGAAATTTACCACAAATATACACTTCCCGATTATACATATAGTAACAGTATTAAAAGTACCCTGCCAAATTATCAAATTATATTGCCATAACAAGACAGTTATAGATATGCGACAATCATTTTGGACATGAGTGTACATACATCGAGGCGAACCAACGAATATACATCCAAAACTTTTTCGGCATGTAAGTGCCATGAACTATATAAATCAGTTGAATTTTTTGATTCAATTTTTTCATGTTACCATATTTTCTTCTGTTCTATCTTCGCTCTAAAGTAAAGAGGTTGCCTTTCGGTTGCGGGGCAAGGGGGGAGGGGATCGTCTCTCCATCACTCTCTACAAATCACAGAATATCATAGGATTTATTTTATGGAATGAAGACATTGTTAGCGCCTGAAATGCGCGCGGATGCATGAATTTCTACTCGAAAAGGTTGTGCAAAAGAGATCTTTGGGTGAACCACAAATCCGGGAACAGAATATAGAACAGGATGTTAGCAGGTGGTTACTGGGTTTGTTTGGCACAGATTAGATGGGTTCTCTTGTTCCTGTATAGCTTGTTTGATTCAGTGGAAGCTCACGTGGTTCAGATGAAGTTAAATGTCCACATCTCAAAAAAGTACGTTAATCACAGAGTAGAACTCAGAGGCGAGCGATTAATTATGCGCTGATTAACTTTCAGGTTCCTTAAATAGTTAAATGGGCACAGGCCCTTATCCACGAAAGTCAAGGGGGCGGACCACCCTAAATTTTTACTGCCTCCTGTAAAATGTCTATGGTAGGCTTGTAAATGAACTATAATATGGTTGGATCGCCCCCCCCTAAATTCTACCGGCCCCCTTAATTTTTTCTGCTGGCTACGGGCCTGATGGGGGATCCAAATCACGTACCTCTGGTCCGGGGATCGATTACCTGACAATATATACGGAAAGAAAGAATCCAAACTACAATACTTAGGTACTCGGATATCAATAGTTTTTATTCCCAACTGATGTAACGTAAATCCATTTATTTTATAGTAACGGTTATTCAACATTAAACTATGAGGCATGGTGGCTCAGTGGTAAAGCTCATACTTGTTATGCAGACACGCACGTAGCCAGGATTTCGTGAACGGGGAAGGGGGGGGGGTCCGTGACATGAAATACTGTGGTCATCACAACATGGGCTCGATCATTCTAAACTACTTTACTGGAACATATTTTGGTTCGTTCAGTCAGGATTTCGTAACGGGGGGGGGGGGGGGGGAGTGACATGAAATTCAGAATGCCCAGGAGCTCGATCAATCTAAACTACTTTACTATCAACATATATTGGTTTGTTAAGACAATAAAATGAGGATATGTTCGTAAGTATTTTAATAACAATGAGAAATCTCGAGTAAAATAATTTTAAAAAAAGTGCTGAAAAAGATTTTACAATATTTATCCTTCCTCTGTTTATTCAAATATAACAATTTTTCTTTCATTATGATCTCAACTATTATAAAAATACATATTCACTATTAGAAAAAGTACATACTCAATAATGCCTTGTAAAATATTTTACAGTATCTGCGTTCCTTTCTCTGTTGAATCAAATGTTAATAGAACTTTCTTTCCACATAAATTTTTGTTTTTATTATTCCGTCAACTACTGTCTGTTCCAAATGACAGGTTAAAGAAGCAGTAGAAAATTGTTTTTGAAATAACATGTTAGATACTGCAAGGATGCGATGACGAAAATTTATGATTAAAAAAAAAATGTCCACGCTGTTACACAACGGTACTATACTTTCGGAAGCTTGAAATCTCCCTTGAAATCCCCCTGACTAGTAGCAGAAATTTTGAGGATTCCGTAACTCTTCTAGAAATTCTGAGAATTTCGTAACTTTTCTAGGAATTTGAAATTCCCTGACTCTTCCAGGATATCTCGCTCACCTCGCCACCATGTACTTCAAGTAATATAAATCTCCTCATAAGAAAGAGTAACCAAATGCTTCCTGATTTAAAAAAAAAATTTAACACGATCCTTCTTTTTCTCATTTCGTTTTTTCATCCTTCCTTATTCTTTTTCATTTCTGGTCACGAAGGGGGAGCGGACCCCTCGAACCCCCCTTGGCTACGTGGCTGGTGCAGAGGATCCCTGGTTTGATCCCCTGTTGTGTGGTGGACAATTTGTGGTCTACCAGTAAAATTGTGGTAAACAACATCGAGCTATTGGGTTTTCTCGGGGTGCTCCCGTTTCCTCCCACTTTCTCATTTCACAAATGATTCCATCATCATTTACTTGCTTTAACCATCGTCTTCCTTAGCCTAATCGTGGGACGTTAAAATCAAATATTTCATTTCATTTTCAACATTAAACTATTCCATCGCGGATCGAATCCAAAGTAATTTGTGAAGAGAGTATGCGTTCAGCTACTCCGAAATCAATTAAATTTTATTCCAGTTCTTAGAACGTAAATATATTTTTGTTGAATCGCTGTAATAATACAGTCTTAATTCAATCTTAACTTATAACGTTTAAGATAGTTTGTGGATTACTGATGCTGGAAAGTTAGATGCACCTATGGACATGAAATGACAAGTGTAGTTACTTACGTTGTGTCCAACCGTTCGGGTGTTCCAAAGCTTCTTTGGAGATATTGCTGATCGGAATGAGATTGTCCAACTGCCTTCTGCACAACGCTTGCGACAATTCTGAAGGTCATGCCTTATTATTATTATTCCTTTTTCTGTTTTCATCGAATAAAAATATTCTCGAAACGATTGCGTACTCTCAAAAGGACATTGATGGAAACAATTTCCTTGCTGTACATTATGGCTTCACGAGAACAGAGGTCATCTGTGGAACGAAATGAAGGGTCACCTCATCCAGTCAAGTAATGCTACACTTAATTAAAGAACTGATATTAATTTTAATAGCTTGCAATTAAATAGATTCGATTTGGCAATCACTATCCACAAAAAACCTACTTATTTCTAGGGATTGACACGAGTCGACTCAAAGGTAATCTTCTCGAGTCGAGTTTCGAGCCGAGTTTGATAAATGGCTCGCTCATTCAGCTCGTTTTAAGTCGTTTTGAAATCATGGCCTGATTGAGTGATTAGACTGGAAAGCGAAAGTCATGAGAAATGTAAGCAGTAATGCGGAATACTTTCAATGTTGATCACGAGAGGGGACACTGCTCGCATCTCGATAATGAGACGACAAAAGATTTTTTTAAATAATGAGCTTAGTTTGGCTCGGCTCAACTGAACTGATGGCTCCAGCCGGCACGGTTCGGTGAGCTGTTGGTCGGCAGTCAACTAGTTTTAAGTATCCAGATACAAAGTGACAATCTTTTATGTTTATATACGGTGTTGTAATAATAATAATAATAATAATAATAATAATAATAATAATAATAATAATAATAATAATAATAATAATAATAATAATAATAATAATAAGTTGATAATGATTATATTGTCTATGTAGGATATGTGAAGAGAGTACTTGAAACTACTCACAGAATTGGGCTCGTTTTGGCTCGACTCGAGTCAAATCTCGGCCCGAATTCGAGTCGAGTTGGAGGAAATTTTTCGAGCCGAGTTCTCAAGTCGAGCTCAAAGATGTCTGTTTCGAGTTGAGTCGAGTCGAGTTTCAAAGAAAACTCACTCGAACTCGCTCGTGTCCATCCTTACTTATTTCTACGATGCAGCTTTTAACGAAAAGTGTGTCCAAATATGAGGCATGTGCTAATAGATAGATCTATTAAGCCGAACAAAATAATGTGGGTGAATGAAAATCCTCATGCGTAGTTTTTGAGATAAACGTTTTTTAAAACCTAAAAATTGATGCTGTTGGATAATTACTCCAGCTATTGAAATATATTGTGATCAATCTTTCCACTATAATACTAGAAGAAAATCTTTCGGTTTAACGTCCCACGATTACACCCGTTTAGGCTAAGGAAGAGGGATGATTGAAGCAAGTGAATGATGATGGAAGAATTGGTGGAATGAGAAAGTGGGAGGAAATAAGTGTACCTGAGAAAACCTACGGACACCGTGTCCCCTATAATACTAGAAAGACAACAATACACAAGTTAATAGAATATAGCCCAAAAAGTTTTGATTAACCCTTAAAGGATCCTGGCTTTTTGGGCTATTTTTTAGACTTTCAGTCAAGCAGCTACTGTATCGTCACTATTTATCCTAGCATCATGGTTCATACCTCATTCTCTTCAGAATAGAGCTGGCTTTCAAATGGTACCACTTGCATGCTCATACCATATACCAGAAGCGGGAAAAAATGTCAAAGTGAAAATTTCGGAGGGAAAATTTTTTTCTCGAACTTTGGCCCCCCTGGACCCCCCCTGTGTGATCGTAATCATCTAAAGAAATCTGATAAATAGTACTTGGTATACTGAATGTGTGTGCCAAATTTCAAGTTTCTATCTTGAATAGTAAGGGCGGGAGAATTTTTATCAAAAATTCCCACAATGCCCCAAATTACCATAAAACACTATGATCTCAGGGAGAAAAATTCCTGAGACATCCCTAATTACCCTCCCAGATAGCATGTAAGCTTAAATCAAGGGTCGCTTTCCCTTGATTTTGGCTTAGCAATGTACAGTTGATGCGACAAGCGACAATCAACGTTTATTTTAGCTTGTTTTTAACTTGAAAAGAAGCTTGAATGCGACAAGCGACAATCAACGTTTATTTTAGCTTGTTTTTAACTTGAAAAGAAGCTTGAATTTATCAACTTTCTACTAAGCCTATTTCAAGCTTGATTCAAAACGCTTGACGTTTGTCGATTGTTTAGCAAATGGAGCCATCTGTAGGATTGGTGAGTAGTCTGAGATTTGGCGCTTGATTTTTTCCAAAAGGTAAACAAAGGTAAGCTATGTGTATGAAATGTAATAGTAAGCCCTACTTTAGTTTTACTTACAAAATAAAAAGGTGATTTTTATTTTATACTAGTGCGCTGAGCGCTTTTAGGATAGTATTAGTTTTCAAATATGGATGGAATTTTATGTTTATACCTTTTATGTTGTTTTCTTTTTTTTTAAGTGTGTTCATCCGTATAATGTATACCATATTTAGCCATTGGATTCTTTAAAGTCAGTGATGGCTCTTGACAATTAGCATCAGAATAGGCGCCCGAAGGGGAGGGGGGTGGAGCCCGGGCCCCCTTTGGCTTACGAAAATGTATACGTAATATAGGAAATCATGTATATTAAATACCAGGCGTAATATAGCAACCATGGAGATGGGCCCCTCCCTAGAAAATTTTCCTCGGGCACCCCTGAATATCAGTACAAAAATTAGAGCGTTAACTTCAGCAGACGGCTTTATCATATTAAAAATTTATAGGTGGAATACTTGATAACTGTTAAGGCATTGCTTTAGCAGACGGCTGTACCATATTTATATCGATTTTATGGTCATTTTTCACTAGATTTGAGATAATACTGTTACATATAGAGAATTTTGGAACTTGGGGGCCAAAATCAGGTATAACCACCGTGTTTACAGGAGAAATGAGTTGGTGTTACGTAACCGTAATTACTAACATAACTAACCAAACCTAACCTAAATCATCAAAAACAGAAAATATAGGAAGAAAGTACGAATTCAGGTAAAATCACCATGTAAAAATTATTGCGGATATCTTATGTATTTTTCCACTTTCCTCGTTTATGTGCATGTCCTCCGTCGCTGACACGCCTGCTCTCTACGGACGCATCCCTTCGCTCCGCTCGGGACTCCCAGCTACACTCCTGCCCTGACTCGGTTAGATGGCATTCGTGCTTTTTTGTGGCCACCTAGCACAAGTTGGTTCGTGGTTTATGCACTAGCTTCTCATTTAGTGGATCTTCTACAAAAAGGAACCGGGAAATGCAATGTGTGAACATTTGGTAGAACCATCTGCTCGAGTAATGCCCAAGTATCTTAACCCAGCCTAACCTAAACTAACCCAAACTAACTTAACCTACCTAAACCATAAAAAAATACAAAATATATACCAAGAAAGTACAAAATTTAAGCAAAATATTGCCACCCCCAGTTCAAAAAATATGCCGTTACATAACACTTTACGTAGCATAGCTGAGCGAACGAAGGGGAATAGATGCCCCGCAGGGCTCGTTTTTTTCCCCCTACTTTTTAAGTTACACTCGTTTGGCATTGCAACCATTGCAGACGGTCATTTTCCAAAGCTTCATATGTACTTACTGCCATCTCATTCCTTGCTTGTATTCGTCTGCCTACCGCCTTGTCAATTAGATCCACCATGACATACTTAATTTTCCATTTCGTAGGATTCTATATAACAGATACGATTTATTAAGTCTAAACACATTAAAATAATTTATTTAATTAGGTAGAGCCATCTGCTAAAGTTAACCCCATATTAATAATGAAGGTAGTTAAATGATAATGTAAGTGTTTTAAACTCAATAAATTGTATGTGCAAATGAGTATACATGGGAAAGTAAGTATGTTATGGTGGAGCTATTTGCCAGGGCGGAAGGCGGTTGAATACAAGCAAGAAACGAAATGACAGTATTTGTATGTTAAGTTTTGGAAAATGACAGTCTACAATGGCTGCAATGCCAATCGTGTGTAACTTAAAAGATAAGGGTAAAAACGAGTCCTACGGGGCTTCTAATCCCCTCCGCTCGCTTAGCTGTGGTTCGTGAAGTGTTTGTAAAGTAGTGCCTCAAATCTAGTGAAAAAATCAACAAAATCGATTTAAATTTGGAGAGCCGTCCGCTAAAGTAATGAAAATTAAGTTTTATCTCTACAATCGAGGAGAAAACTGCTTTGAATTAATACATTGCCTAAGCTTTCTTGTTTTAGCTTTCACCAATACACTAAAAATTTTAACTGATGTGGCTTCCCCAAGAATCGGTACGGATGATATTTAAATGCAGCAAGCAAGCCTGGACATTTCACTCGTTTTAGGATGCATCATGCTTATCTTTCGTTCCTTATGTTCTTCCATATTTATTCGGAGGTTGGGGGCAAAATTGAAGAATATAAATACTTATGTCCGTCTTTATTTAGTAACAATTACTTATTCTAAGGTATACTTTATCAATCTTAAATTAAGTGATATCACTCGATCGGGTTCGGGTATGGACTTTTGGGTTTACGGTAAAAGAACGATGAATTTCGAAAAATTACTTATTAGATATTAATAATAATTCAAAATGGATTATTACGCGAAAATAAGTTGGCATATTAGTTTGAAGTTTGTTAGGTAAGAAGTCGAGGGTGTAAGTTTGAAGAAAACTAGGTTTTTCGTTGCTTACATTTTTATCTTTTTATCCTCTAAAAACAGTAACTTCTGTCTCTTAATTGATTTTAGTGCTTTTGTTTACTTTTTTTTTCTACCAGGTGAATGAAGTCTGGATCTAAAATCTCAGAAAAATATTTGCAATCTGAACGGATGTAATAAAGAAATAACGCTATTTTTCAGGATTGGCCAAAACCGTGTTTTTTTAAAACTTTTTTTCACTTAAACCGGAATGTTTGCTTTACACCAGTTTTTTTTTTTTTTTTTTTTTGTTTAAATACGTTTACCTTAGATTAAAGTGAAGTAACCGTTGCCCCCCTTTTTTTTAAGAGTAAAGGTAATTTGAGGCTGATGATTCGATTGAACAGGGTCGCAACCTCGAGAAATGAACGCAACTCGCTCAAACTAGAGGTCATAGGTCAACTAGTTCTGCAAATGATTTGCCATTACATCATAAATTATTCAGCAGTCTACTCCTTCAGCATTGGTTAAGCTTGAATTTTCCTTGTCGGAGGCATGATAGTCCACAAGTTGAGTGGGGGTTGGATTCGTGAAAAATACTTTTTTAACTTGTCTCTTTAATTGTGATTTTATTTTATCAAGTTTGGAGTTCCCGCCGAACTGCCTGTAGTGCGCTGCCACACTAGCGGACGGTCAACAAAACTTTTCCACAGAAGCTGATTAAGTGTCTAAATTTATAACATTGGAAAGTAGATCGACGAAACAGAGATTTCCATTAGGTTTGACTGTTGTTAATAATAATAATAATAAAAAGTTTTATTTAGAAAGATAGTATGATTGGTCCAGAACTATTAGTCACTTCCTGTATTGATTAGCAAATTAAATTAAGCCTATATTTCTGACTGACTAAATTAGATCTTCTGTACTATATAGTCTTTTAAAATTGTCCATTGATTTAATGTGTATAACTGTAGAGTGATTCCACTTTGCAGTTCTTTCCCTTTTGGTTCTTAAGTTGCTCCTAAAATATTCACAAGTATGCAAGATCACTGCAACGTATTTCTATCAGTTGACCTCCGTGGATGATGTCTGTGGATTTATCGCTTTTGTTATCAAGGGATTCTGGTTTCGAGTTCAAATGAAGAACAATATCTCTCGAGTGCAAACTGAGTAGTGGTTCGGATCTCACTTTAAGCTGTAGGTCCCGTTCATCATAACCCCGCTGTTATGTCCTTAACCATAGAAAGACGAAGGTGGGTCAAATTTGCCCGCACTTTCTTTTTCTCTTTGCCCGAACAAATGAATTTTACAACGTTTGAATTTTTTTGTATTTTCTTCTGTAATCTAAACTTAAATTTAGTTTTATTAGAAAGCACATTATTGTGGTAGGTTTTTTTTTTTTTTTTTTTTTTTTAGCGCAGGAGACTAAGTACATTTTTTTTTAGCAACTTAGAAATGTTAAGAGGAGTACAGTTTTACTTTGAAAGGATCATGTAAACTTATCTATTCTTTGAATGGATGACTAAATTAACATAATCTACTTTTATACATTGAGCAAACGTAATACTCTCAGGTTTAGTATAGTAACTTGTCTACACAGGCTAATGTATTTCAAGCTACTTCATATCTGCTAACCAAATGCGGTAGTAGTCTGTACTGGGACTTGTAATATTTCCTATTAAAATAAAATTTCACAAGTCTTAAAATAATTTTACAACTCACATTTATTAGTAGCAGTCATTAAATAACTTTAAAATACATTAGTAGGGTTAAAATTGGAATTTACAACCACGAGCAAAATTGACCCCCCTTAGTCTTTCACGTGACCAATTATAGTTTAGTCTTCCTAGGGTTAATGTTAAGATACACGGATGACTAATGATAGTGAATGATTATGAAGGAATTAGTGGCATGAGAACGGGAAAACCCTCATGAATATGATATTGTCCATCATAAACTCATAAGGCCGGAGATTGAACCGAAGATCCGTCGCACCAAAAGGCAACGTTCTACCTCTGAGCAATCAACCCTTTCCTTCCGCAGTGCTGATGAATGACGTCATACTCTAATGACCTGGTCATAATTCTGCAACATAGTGGTCTTCTACACACGTCTTCCTAATTGTTCCCCACTTCCCCCCCCCCCCAAGATTTCTGATTAAATGAACAGCGAACTCATATTTAAATAAAATCTTTGAGTTTTGTCCCACGGTTATGCGGGGCAGCCTAAAGGAGACGGTGATGATGAGAATGAATTAAATAATGGATTGAAGAAAGTGGAGGGGAACGGTAGAACCCTGAGAAAATCTACGCACACGGTGTTTGTCCACCACAAACGTACACCCATGTCCAAAATTATTGTCGCATGTCTATAAATATGTTGTTGTAGGAATAAAATTTGATAACGAATTCGCCCTGTATTTCTTATAATGTTGGTATGTGCATAATCGGCAAAGACATGTATGTGGCAAATTTCATGTCAAAAGAACAGTAAATAAGAACAATAAAACGAAAATAAAACTTTCTTGTTCATTTGTTTTACTCATTCTAATTTACGTGCTTATAATTCTTTCCCTATAAAATTTTCCACAAGAAGACAGTTATAGATATGCGACAATCATTTTGAACATGAATGTACATTTAATTGTTTCAATGGTTTGTGAAACAATATATTTTCTAGTTATATTAACACCTTCAAAACAATATTTCCTAAAATTTATTGCAGATATCAGAATGGTATTTGGCCAAATGCAATCTACTTTAGCTGACCTTAGTGAAAGAGTATCTTCCGTCGAGAAGAAGGTCGACACACTTCTAAGTAATGGTGTGAGTGTGAAAGCAGAGTCCATAAACGAAGAATCCGAACTTCTTGGCCTTCTGCCTCTGCGAACGTTCAATGATTTTCAAACATTTGAGAGAAAGCTTGAAGAACCTAACTTCGGAAAGAAATATGTAAGTATCCTATCAAACCTGTACAAGTTATGAAGCAGGTTTCAAATCTTTGTTATATCTTTTAAATTACGTCTTTTTGGAACATCTCTCTTTTGACTAAATGTTAGCATCAACTCCATTTTTGCCAATTTAGCCATTATCATGTGCATTAGCTATGGACTATAATTTTGGTCAACTTGCCATTCATACTTGCTAATATAGTCATTTAGGCGGCAATTAAATCTTTTGCAGTCAATTTTTTTTAGAAAATATGAAAAACCTAAAAAAAGTAGTTTATCTTGGTATTTTTCTAATTCTTTTGTTTACAACAGCACTTACATTGTCACAGTAAATTAGATATCTTTTATCAGTCTCACCTATCCGTCACGGTAAATTGGGATTCCTGGATCTGGTTTCTCCATAGTCAATTTGTTTGATTAGTTTCTAGTGTATTTTTAGTTTGGGTGGAGTTTTTCTTGTTGAGATGCGTGCATGTGCATGTATATATTTTTGTGATAGATCAATAGTGTTATCAAGCCATACCCAGCATTAGAAGTTGAAAATAATTCAAGAGATTTTATTACTTCTAGTCAATGAAGGAACAAATTGTATTGTGAAACTGTTTGATTTGAGGATATCAAAAGATAAATAATATTAGAACATCTTTGTAAACTAGTAGACTTAAAGTACCAAATATTTAGTTTCTTTATTCCTAAATTCTGTTACCTATAAGTTAAGGTAAGTTGAGCCATTTTTAGCTAGTTTTTGTGCGTCATTTAGCTATTTTCTGACACTACTTGTTGGCAGCACTGATTAACCCACTGTTACTTGTTACTTTTGGAAGTGTATGTAATTTCCATATACATACACACACACACACACACACACACACATATATATATATATATATATATATATATATATATATATATATATATATATATATATATATATATATATATATATATAGCATTTTTTTCTAATTCAAACGGACAATGGTCCTTTTAAATAACCGCTATTCCGATATAAAGCTGAAAGTTACCAAATAAATCCCAGGCAAACAGTTTTTGTTAGTCACCTAGCCCATTTGATACGGCCTTCCGTGAAACTCAGAACGCCACGCCTTTTTTTTTTCACACTTCACATTACGGTATCTAAAAATTAATCTAGTTTCATTCATGCTTTGTTTTTTTTCCACTGGTAGAAAAACATAACAATACGGACCCTTATATATATTGTTTTTCTTTTTGATTTCAGCATGCATTAGATCTAAATACTTTCCTTTCTTTCAGGTAAAACTATTACTGTCAATTGGTGGTAAGGGTTTTAAAAGGTTTCGCTCACAATGCAATAAGAAGAACTTTGTGCGACAAACTCGCAATGGAATTCTCCTACTCTGGCAGGAAACCAAGGATCATGAAGCAAAAAAGCACACCTTTGGGTCCAACCAAATGTACAATAAGATCAACAGTAAGTTGATTTGAAAAGTTGTACTGAAATATTTAACTTCATTTATTTATTTATGCTAGTAACTATACAAAATTCCAGTTTGCTAATTATTAAGTCTTACTTCTCTCATACTGGACGTGTGTTCTCATATTAGTATGTCCCAAGCAATCAGAAGTAATTCTTCATGAATAAAGTATGCTTTGAGTACTTTAGGATTCTTTTACTGTCAAGTAGTAAAATATGTAACTGTGTTCACCCTTACTGGGTGAATATAACATCTGTGTAGAATGTATAGGAAATTCAATAACTGATCCAACACTCTATGTTGTAAACAAAGCTTTACTGGCAAAGTACATATTTAAACAAATCTTTGCTTTGAAAATTATTCAAAAGAATTTGTAAGGTGTACGGAAAATCTAAAACCAAATAAAATTCCAAGGTAGGAATGATTCCAGGGCTAAATAAAGTCAATAGTGTCAACGAATTTAAATTGAAGTACAGTGTAGGAATCACTACTGTGAAGTATAATTTTGCACCAGACTTTTCGTGTATACCTGTAAATTTGATACACACGAATATAACTTTGTTGGGTTGGCAACACTGTTAGTCTGGTAGTATTACATAGTATGCCAAACTGTCTCCCCTGCCGATATTTTAAAGGTGCAAAATTTCAGAGCTCTTTGTCTAACACTGGAACGCAGATAAAACACTAGAAGAACATAGCTTTCGAAGTTACCATAATTCCAGTATAAAAAGAGAAAAGTTGCAGGCTTTCAAGACGGCGAATAGTCAAACTTTCGTCTTTCTGTCGTCTTCATCTTTCAATTTTTCGTGACAACGAAGGTAGCCAAAACCTAATGTGTTTTTTGTAGTGTTATTTAAGGTGACTTTAAACGTTGACTCAAAACTATATCACCACTAAGGGCACCGGAAGAAAGTCTTGTTACACTTGTATCGAAAAATGTAACTTTTCCATTATATAATATACCAAAAGTGTGGTGGAAGATAACTTTCTATAGTACCCTTACATAAAAAACACAAAATAGGGGCCTAGCTTAGGTGACTTGAAAAATAATATAGGAATTAGTTTCAGCTCTAGGTATACATGTTTAGAAACCATACCATAATTCCGTAAAGCTATTTAAGAGGGAAATTTATTTCAAATGACAGTTTTTTTTAAAGAATAAAAATCGCTAGTATTTGCTTGAAAATCTATCTTTCTTTTCAGCTGCTGTTCGTAAGATGTACACCGTCGCAACAGAAGAAACGGTGAAGGAAGTATTGGGTGTTTGGCTGCAGCAGGCGGAGCCTAGACTACTGCGTAGGTAAGTATAGTTTTACCTATTTTCCTTACAATCACGAGAGAGATCGGAAAGTTCTTACCATCACTAAATAAGCTAGGGATCTGCAACTTAGTCCATGGACGCGTTCTTCTCTACATATACGTTTTGTATTCACTACATTTCTCACATCTATAGGTCACTAGATCAATATCATATGCATAGAATTCTGTGGATTTGGAGGAAAAAGAGATTTACAGCGTTTCAATGCCTCTTACTTTTCCGGACCCCAAGATATGAACATCTTATTATAATAATTGTAATCCTTCCCTTTTTCTTCCTTTTAGGATATGTATCATAAAACGCTTTTGTAATAATTTTAAATGAGAAGTTACTTCCATATTTCAAATCTTAAAAGATTTAGAGATATCGACATTTTATTAGAATAATTGTAATCCCCACCTTTTTTTTGTCCTCTCCACATCGTTTCTTTCCCTTTTTACTAGCATGTCAAAAAAGAAAAAAAAAAGGGCCGAAACACGTGGCAAAGTATTTTAAATGAGAAATGGAAATACTGAACTTCAAATCTCTCACCTTAAGGGATTAAATACTTAACTATAATAATTATAATCCCCATCCATTTTTCTTTCCACCCCCCTTTCTTACCTCCGAGGCATATTTCAAAAGCGCTTAAATTCTTATCTACTTATTTTAAATAATATGAAAATACCAAATTTCATGTTTCAAACCTTCATAAATTCAGAGATTTCGACATCTTATAATAATTGTAATCCTCACTCCTTTTCTTTCTCAACTTTTTTTTCTTTTTTTCCTTTGTACTAAAATATCAAAAACCGCTTAAATATGTCAAATTATTTGAAATGAGACATCCGAATATCAAATTTCAAGTCTGTAACCTTAAGGAATTCGGAGATATGGTCATATTTTAAAAATACGTCCCACACCTATTTTCCTCCCCTTCCTGTCGAGTTTGCAAAAATCCTTCCTTAGTGGTATCCTACGTAACAAATCCCATGTACTGTCCATATTTAACTTGTCTATCTTAAGCGATTTGGCCTGTGCAAAGATCTGTCGGTCACTCAATCACTTAGGTCTTTGTATTTTATATAGCGAGATGAGTTCATTTTTACGCACTCATGTATTAGTACACAGTGAAATGAGATGAAATGTTTACCTTGTATGTATTTATTATTTTATTATCCCTTATAATTTAGCAACTTGCCTCTTACTTTTCTGGGAGGATGGAAATTTTAACTAAAATCGAGATTCATTACTGTTTACATTTTTATTTTCTTGTCTTCTGGAAGAAAGTACCTCTGTTAATTTTATTTTTTGATTACTCCTATCTGCTGAATGAAATCTTTTTTTTTAAAGAATAACTTTTATTCCTTGATTAATTTTTGTGTTGATTACTTGTTTTCTATACTGCAGGAAATTTCATTTTTTGAAAACTGCGATGTCAGAGTAATAGAGAGATAGGCACTTACTGTTATATTTGCCTTCTAAAAACATTTCCTACCTGCTGCATGAAAAACAGAAAGCAACTAACCTATTTTTTTCTTGACTAATTTTAGTGTTATTTTACATCTTTTCTATCTACTGAACGAACTCATCTCATGAGAGAAAAACTACAATACCACCCTCTTTCTTGATTGATTAGAGTTAATTACTTCTTTTCTATACTAAATGAAACCATCTTACATTCTGGAAAACTCTGCAATGCCATTGTAATAGAGAAATATGCAATTGCAGTATCTTCCAGACGATAAGATTGTTTCGTTTAGTATAGAAACAAGTAATAAAGTACTATAATTAATTAAGATACAGATGGTATTGTAGTTTTTTTTCCTTCTCAGAAGATACGGTTTCATTCAGGAGATAGAAAAGAAGTAAAATAACATTAAAACTAATCAAGAAACAGATTTTTTTTCCTAGAAGATAAAGACTTCAGCAGTTAGAATATTTTTTTAAAAGACAAAATAATAGTAAATGCACATTTCTCTCTTACAAAGACATTCCCGAGTTTTCGGGAAGATAAGACTTCATTCAGTATGAAAAAGAAGTAATCAACACTAAAATTGAACAAGAAACAAAGGTTAATGTTTTATCCACAAGATAAAGACTTTATTCAGCAGTGGCAGTAATAAAAAAAATTAAAAAAGTAAGAGTAGTTTTTTTCCCCCAAAGACAAAAAGATTTCAATAGGATAGAGCACGCCAAAGTATGCGTATGCGTAAACACTCAACAACAAATTAGAGCTCCTCCGTGGCTAAACGGTTAGCGTACGCGCCTTTGGCGTGGGAGACCCGGGTTCGATTCCCGGCGGGAGCTCATGTGGTTCGGATTCCACGTTAATCAGTAGGTCCACGTCTCATATAGCCTCGCTGCTGAAAGGGACGCTAAACTAAAATCAACTCAACTCAACTCAACAACAAATTAACAGGAAAATAAATAGGGAGACATAGGTCTTAAAATGCATTCAGAATTTGACTGGATTGAAGTAAATGAAGTGATTTTCCTGGCTTGTGCTATGTACACTGAGAAATGTTTCTGCTTTCAAAGATGGGATATAAAGAACTAGGTCGATAGGTCGCAGGAGTATTTATTACTTCTCTATAATGAATTGTGAAACGACGCTAATGACTCCGACACGACGTTCCATGAATATGGGTCAAATAAACTTAGTGTTACATTTACGGTAATGAGTCATCCCTTCTTCATTTGATATGTGTGATGAAGGCAATATGCATGTCTTCCTATCAGTGATTCTTGTGTTTTGAAAGAATGAAACGTTGCAAAGATGTATTCCTCCGCTGTAAGGCTCAGGATTAAAATCCGTTTGTTTTACTGTCACAAATAAATCCAGTGAATTGTTGTTTAACACCTCTTTACGTTTTAGTCACCAGTAACTTTTTTTTATATTTTTAAAGAGAAATATTTCATTGAACCTCTAAGGTATGTTCCAAACTCGTTGCAAAATGGTACGAAGTTGTCCGTGTACATGGTACCTATTTTAGTAAATTCTTACGCTTTTCCTGTAAATTGCGAACTACAATTTCCCATGCGTTCTGTTGTACATTACGCAGGATAACGCCTTGTAGGTCATCATCTATCATTTGTGTTGCTCGTGAAGAATACAAGGTATATAGGTTCACACGCTTATGGCCTATCTTTCCTGTGAATCGTGAGATCAGATTGCATTTCATACAAGGCATGGAGAGAAAATTAAAGAAATAAGTAAATATTTGTTCTTCCATCCCTCAGTGATTTCTTATATCAGTGGTCACTTCGTTTGTTTTTCGTAACGCCGTACTTATACAACAGTACCGAGTGAGTCAATATGACATTTTCTGGATTTATCTCAATTGATGCTCTCACAGAACAATGCACATTTTCAGCTAGGAAATTAAAAAAAAACTTTACTGAAAATTTACTGGCACTAGAACATTGAAATAGGTAAAGTGAATAAATACCATGCAGTGGTACCAGTGACGAAACGAGTAACATACTTCGTGACTCGTGATCCCGAAGTAGTCAGATCCCTGACCCTGTATGACCCAGACAGATTCGTGCGATCCCGAGACGACTTAATATCAGACTGTGGGAGAGTATGTTGTAATTGTAACAAACGCGATTCTTTCCTTTCAAGTGTTTCTTATGAGTGATCGTCAAAATTTAATCAAATAAGGCTGTAAAACGTAAAATGTAGAATATAAGGAATGCCGCTAAACCGAAAGAGTGTTTGGGTAATGTTTGTGTATAGTAGTGTTTAAAATTACTTTATTAATTTTCAGTATGGGAAGATGAATTATATTGTATTTGACATAGTCAAGACACTTTGAATAAGAAGTGTCACACTACAAATCTAACATCTGAATAGGTGAGCTCGATTAGGGAATATTAATTCACTAAAAAAAAAAAAATTCTACCGTAATGCTATAGAGACCATATTTGGAGTGCTTCCAAGCCATGGATCACCAGATCTGAGAAACGAGTGCCAAACTCTGTTGCCTTGTGTGGCACTTACTTCAAAGAATAATAATGTATTTCAATGAGAGCGTATTTATAAGGTAAACAATATGAATGTTTTCTTTTAACTGTGCAATCAATTACATGTTTTTCAGTACGTATTTATGATCGTTATTTTGCAGAGAACGAAGAAATTCAAAACCTGTAGTGGAAGGTCACACCGTTGAAGTTGAGGAACCCAATTAAGGAAATAAGTTAGAAATAATACAAAATATGTAAATAAGTTCAATAAATAACATTGTAATACAAGCTGATTGTTTTCATGGAACCTTATGTCAGTTATTGCGTAGAATGTAGGGATAATTTATTTCAATTATGTAGCAGCAGGATGCGAAATCATAACAGTTATGATCGGGGAGAGATAGGAGTAAATAAATAAGTAAAAAAAAAAGTTGCACTGGAAAGTTTTGAAATGAAGATTTCATATATTGAACATCCAAAATTATTGATATATGTAAGGTTAGGGATAATGCTTATCCACTAGGTTGTCCACTAACTGCACAGTTTTACTGTAAATAGTTTGTATACTTCTGACAGTGTCGATGTCACCTTATCTCTCCAGTAAATTATTGAGGATGAATTTTCTTCCAAAATTTTGAAGTATGGGAATGGCCATCCTCAGTATTTCGCACCCTGTGTAGCAGTGGTTCTAGGATTTAATTTATATTTCTTTCTTTCCTGAAATCTGATAATTTAAAAGTTTGCTTAGCCCTTGACGTTTGTCTAGTGGTGTACGTCTTTGGTGCGCCTAGGGTCGTGGTCGATTCCCAGTGGAAGACCTTACAAACACTGAACGCATTACTGTTCGGATTCTACAGGTCAGTGTCTCATGTAAAACTTCGTGCTGAAACGGGACGCTCAGCTTCAACATCAAACTGTGGTTAATGGTAAACTAATTGGATGCTGATCTGCCAGGTCGCATAGTATATTCACCAAGGAACTCAGGAAAAGTGTTGCTTTCTATGTTGAGATAAGATACTAATCTCAATAGACTGGAGTATGGGGTATATATTCAACACCAATGTTGTGTGAGACATGGATTTATAATTTAACATGATATTTCAATAATGTTACTCAACAGAAATAAACCTGAACCTCGTGCTGCAAAGACGCATAATGGACGAAGGAAAGAAGCATAATACAGATTGTGAAAGTATACATTATTTTGCTTTCATTTTGACCGAACACAACTATTCTTTTTCAGAACATTGCTTATGTAGGTTTAACAGTTCTTTCGTCGTCACCTTTACGTTTATTTTTGCAGGATTATTGTCTATATGAGGTTGATTTCATTTTGTATAAGGTTTGATGTGAGGCCCAGTAGTGTCAACCTTGATACAGATTTGTTTCTGCACGTGAGAAAATGATTCATCTGGTTGGCGTCATGTATAATGTTTGATGTGAAGGTTAGTATAATGTTCAGTGTGTAAGTTACATAAATGATGGTGTGTGTTCTTTTGCCATCTGAGGGTGTTTGGATATTGCCACCACTTTATTGGCATTCTTTTAAAAACATTGCAGAAACCATAGCTTACTACTATGTTTACTATTAATAGTAAGTATGGTATGGTTTCCCCTATATATATTTAAAATAATGCTAATAAAGTGATGGCAATATCTAAACACCTCAGATGGCAAAATAATACACACCATCATTTATATAACTTACACATTGAACATTATACTAACCTTCACATCAAACATTATACATGTCGCCAAGCAGATGAATGATTTTCTCACGTGCAGAAATAAATTTGTATCAAGCTTTACTGAGAAGCTTGCAATAAACGAGACATATTAAGCATGTGCTAAACTTGAAGTGGACAGCTTGAAATAAGCTTGAGGTGACAATCCTGTAGCAAGCATTATGTACCAAGTTTGAGATAAACTTGAGATAACAAGCCTGTAGCAAGCATTATGTATCAAGTTTGAGATAAACTTGAGGTAACAAGCCTGTAGCAAGCATTGTGTACCAAGTTTGAGATAAACTTGAGGTAACAAGCCTGTAGCAAGCATTATGTACCAAGTTTGAAATAAACTTGAGGTAACAAGCCTGTAGCAAGCATTATGTACCAAGTTTGAGATAAACTTGAGGTAACAAGCCTGTAGCAAGCATTATGTATCAAGTTTGAAATAGACTTGAGGTAACAAGCCTGGAGCAAGCATTACGTATCAAGTTTGAAATAAACTTGAGGTAACAAGCCTGTAGCATGCTTTATGTAACAAGTTTGCAATAAGCTTGAGCTGACAAGCTTGAAACAATCTTACAGTATAAGCCTACAATATGCTTGTCGCCTGTCAACTTCGTCGCTTGAATCAGCCTTGATATACGCTTACAGACTTGTCGTAACAAGCTTGGGACAAGCTTATATCCTTGTCACGACAAGCTTATATCATGCTTGTGGCAAGCTGTTTCTGCTATCTGGGCTAGGACTATAATCCGCCAATCATTCTCTTTAGAATAGAACTGTCTTTCAGGCAGTACCATTCGCATGTCTCCATCATGTATCTAAGGCGGGAAATTCCTGAAAAAAGCGATTTTTGGGGCAAAATTTCCCTTTTTTCAACTTTTGCCCTTCTGGACTCCCCTTGTTTTTACGCAGAAATCGAAAAAAAACTTCTGGTAAATACTACTCGGTGGACTGAATGTTTGTGCAAAATTTCAATCTTCTACGTAGAAAAATAAGCCCGCCAAAAAATATTGAACATAGGCTTAGAAAATGAGAAAAGAAATTTTTGACTTATGACGTCATCACCTCCTATGTCTGGACGCAGGACGGTTTGGAACCATACGTAATGTCTTCTACAAGGCCTCTGGACTTGGAAAAAAAAAAAAAAACCGGACGAAAAAGCTCAAATAGAAGAGAAATAACGCAATGTACCATGAAAAACGCGTATGGTACAAATTGTACCATAGGATCCCCAAAGGGTTAATCCTTAAATTTTAATTTTTGTCTTTGGACAATTTTTTCCCCGTTGTCCGCTTCCAGAATGGGTGCCCGAAGGGGAGGCAGGAGAGCCCGGGCCCCCTGGCTTACAAAAATGTATAAGTAGTATAGCAAACCACGTACATTAAATACCAGACGTAATATAGCAACCATGGAGGTGCCCCCCCTAGAAAATTTTCTTCGGGCGCCCATGGCTACAACTATTGTAGAATTAAGGATTTGCTTTAAAGTAACATTTCCTCTTAAGAATTATTTTTGGATATCTTTATTTAAAACAAACAGTTGCATAATGAATGGGTGAATAACTGTTGACTGATTACCCTTTATGCTAGTACGTTTATACGCTTTCATTCTTTAATTATACGCATCATATTTTTTTTGACTTCAAGTTCATGTTGAAGTGATGTAAAGTTTGCAGTGGATATAAGAACAGTAGAGCTTTTGACAATAGAGTTATTACAGTATAAGAAAATTTCACTAACAAGCTAATTTCGATGGTCCCCAAAATTTCGTTACACCAATATTTTACTGTAGTAACGCATATCCACTATTTGCAAGAAAATCAAAATGAGCAGAGTTTAGTTTACTTCCAATTCAACAACATGTATTTTTACCTGTTGTTGTTCTAAATATATAATTTGTTTGTGATAAAGAAGCAGGTTTCTGTTTTAGTTAGATTTTCACAAAACCGGAAAGCAATTTTCGCAAAAGTTGTAATTTCGAAAAAAAAAATCCATTTTTAGCTTTCACTTTTGAAATCGAAAGCATTTTCGCTTTTTCAACACGAAATTCGAGTTCGGTTTTCGGGGTCGCGGTGGCTCACTGGTAGAGCGTTCACCTCTGGTGCTTGGGGTCCCGGGTTCGATCCCAGCCTCCGCCAAGTGAACTTTGTGGTGGACAAACACCGTGTGCGTGGGTTTTCTCGGGGTTCTCCCGTCTCCTCCCACTTTCTTCATTCCACCACTTCATTCATTACTCATCATCACCGTCTCCTTTAGCCTAACCGGCATAACCGTGTGACGTAAAACTCAGAGATTTCATTTCATTTCATTTCGAGTTCGGGTTTCAAAAACAAAATTCAATTCTTGGATTCCAATTTTTAAGATCAAATTCCTTGTTCAATACTAACATCCAAATATAATACCGGTATGTTTGAAATTCTAGCTTATGTTTTCTGATCTATAAGGGAAAAGTGAGCTTTTGTAAAGAGGATATCATGAAACGTGTAAGTAGTTCTTTCTTCTCAGGGAAAATTATAGTTTATGGGAAACACAGTTTCATTGAAAAGAGGCAAATTAATACAACTCATATAACTAAACTTCCTAGTACTAATATAAACACTTAAAGGGCAAACGTATAAACGATTTAACAGTAAGCGGTTACACATGTTTCAAGATCTCACTTCGAGTAAGGTTATGTATGGAGTGTTTCGAAGGCCGGGGAGAGTCGTACTCTTAACAAATGCTAGGAAAGAGAATACCGTTTCTCCTGGTCGAGCATTGTTATTTGAGTGAAATGTGCATTTCTGTAATGGAGATGATGAAAATTGCCAGTTGATGTTAGGCTTTGAAAATATTTTAGTGTTTCAGAACTGAAATTCAACTTTAATTTTTAAAACAGATGCAGACTTTCTTCTAGAAAATTTTGTTCGGGGGCAGGGGCAAAACGAAGAAACACTGATCAGGGTCGGCTCTACCATATGTGCAACCCATGCATTTGCACGGGCCGCAACATCTGTCATAACTACATTATTTAAAATAAATATTTCTTGTTGGAAACAGATTTCATGATGATGATAGTTAAATTTACTAAGCTAAATTTACCAGAAACTTGAATACTACATTCATAAACCATGTTTAGGTCGCATTAGTTTAAGGTCACACGGACAGTGCTAAAGCAAATGGCCAGACAAATCTCAGCATGAATTGCTTGATTGTTGTCAAACACAAGAACTCAATTCTCCAACAGTAACGAACACCTGTTCCATTTAATTTAGTTACCACAGTTTTTATATGAAAACTAGTCTTGTCTTTGTCATAAACAAGTTCCTCATAATTGAAGGTGGAAATAAGTTTCTTTTTAAAATAAAAAGCAGATATAGAAGGAAAATCAAGAAATAAAGGTAAAAGAGCTAGTTGCACTGGAATTGCAAACTGACATATTGAGATTGAATCTCGATATTGAATTCTATAAAAAGGATTACTATCTTTGCTTTGCAGGTATGTTTGCTTTATCTTTCACTAACAGAATAGATTATTACTTAAAGAAGAAAAAAAACACAACGAGATTGTATTTGTAGTGCTTATGCCTTTCTGAGTGCGAGTGCACTTTTCCTCCCGTTCGTTGTTCATGATGGGGTAGCATACTTAAAATCATGATTTTTAAAATTTGTTCTTTATGGAGAAAGGTAGTGGCAAATGACGCCTTTGTAGGATCGACAAATTGCCTTGGGCCGGACCTAACACTGATCGCATTTTTTATTTCAAAAATCGAATATGTTAGATTTTTAAGTTTGAAAGATTGATTTTGGGCTTTAAAGCCTAAAAAATTGATTTTCGTTTTTGAAATCCAAAATCGATTTTCTGTTTTTCATATATTCGATTTTTCAAAATCCGGAACGTAAAAAGTTATGAAATATGAACGGTATGTTATCATATGTTCGTTTAGTTTGCATGTTCTCGATCTTATGGGAAAATGCTGTCCGCTTCGTTTTCTCAGTGAAATGTCTTTGGTTAAAGCAGAGCGAACAGGATCACATTCTGAAATAGGTTTCTCAACATCAGCTGATGATAGTCAACGCTTGTTAAGACTGAAAATGATTGCGCTATAATCGTGAGAACGCAGAGACAGGAAAAATTTATGAACCGTCATAATTGCAAGGGTCACGAGAAATCAAATCATAAGAGAAGAAAAGGTCATTTGCAGGAAATAGAAAAGCAATTTGTAGAATATTTCCTTTTTTTCCCATCAACTGTTAATGGTGCAATCATCCACAGTTTCTTCAAGGTCTTAAAAAGACTTTAATGCACCTTGACTGTTTCTCTAACTTCCACGTTTTCGTTGAGGTCTCTGCATGTAAAACTGTGATGATAACAAGTGAATGGCGTTTTCCGTTCTGAAACTATAGTAGACTTCCAAACTAGGAATTCAACATTGATACCACTACCGGTTTCAGTACATAACCCTCGGTTGCAATAAAAGAAGAAAGACAGAGAAGTAGCACGTTCTTTGGACACTGAATCCATATAGAAAAGAGTTTCTTGCCTTCTCTTACAATTATTAAGAGTCTTCATCCCGGCGAAATTAAAATACCGCTAATTTTACAGTAATTATGTGATATATTCAAATAGATAAAAGATAATTGAAATATGGAACAAGAGCGCCCTAGACAATATTATTTTGCGTGAGGTACCGTTATCACAAGTCACCTAGTGTCTTTATGTTTTCAGCTGTTTAGAAACGCAAAAATAAATGCCGATTTTCAAAATGGCTCGAAATCGAAAGCAGATAAGTGAGTCATGATAACGGTTTCTCATGACATCATCGTCATCATTTCATTTCATTTCGTCATCATAGATATTCTGCCTTTATTGGCAGGCCACTTGCTCCCTCTGAAAATCTTGCATGCTCCACAGTCTTCCGGTCTTCGTCTTTACGTACGATTTCTCTGTTTTGATATCGTCCATTAATTGTAGTTTCCTTCGCCCCCTCCCTCTCTTTCCTGCCAACATACTCTCTAGCATGTCCCTAATGATACAGTTCCTTCTTAGCCGATGTCCCAACCAATTTCTCTTCATCTTCTTAATAATATTTAAAATTGTTCTTTTCTCTCCCACTATTTCTAACACACTCTGATTCGTTTTCCGCTCCACCCGGCTAATTCTCTTCATTCTTCTTCACACCCACATTTCGAAAGCTTCAATTCGTTTCTCATCATTTTTGCGTAATATGTATGTTTCTGACCCATACAGTACAATACTCCACACGAAGCATTTTAAGAGTCTTTTTCTCAACCCTTTATTCAAGGTTCCACAATATAGCATTTTCTTCCTCCTAAAAGCTTCTTTCGCCATTCCTATCCTTGTTTTTATTTTACGTTCACATTTCATATCATCACTAGTAATACTACCGAGGTATTGAAAACTAGTCACCTCTTCTATTTTCTGTAATCCTTCTTCTATATTTGACTCCATGAATCAATGTATATAAACCGAAAATTTCTACTATTTTTTACTACTTCCAGTTTCAGCAAAAGAGTAACGTTGAGATGAAATATATTCTGAATCCGTATAAAATAGTTTGTCGGCTGCTATTGCCGTTTTCACTTTATGAAACCAACTTGAACCGGACGTGGTAGTAATTTCTACCACATCCGATTGCAATAAAATAATAAAAATGGAGATAGAATCTATTATTGCAGATCTGAAGCCATAATTATTTTTAAAAAATCGACTTATCGCTATCTATCACCGTTTTTTTTTAAATGGAGATCAGTGTTAAAACCCGGAAATAGTATTTTCACCGTTTCCAGTTTGAATTGAAGGATAAAGACAGAGATTAATCTTGATTTTCGGATCAAAAGGCCATTTCTTGCTATCTCTTGTAGGTTTTAGTTCATGGAGATCAATATTAAAACCAGTGGCGGATCTAGGCCAGGGCCGGGGGGCCTATCCCTCAGTTTTTTCGTGACAAAAAATAATTTAAGCTATTATTTATATTTTTTAAAAGTTTATATATATACTGGGTACTGGTTGCCCCCCCAGTTTTTACCATCTAAATCCGCCACTGATTAGAACCGAAAGTGGTAATAGATTTGTACGACTCCCGGTTTTAGTAAAGAGATAATGGTGAGAATGAAATCTATTCTTGCGACGCTCAATTAATTCCAAAATAAAGTTTCTCACCATCTACTGCCGTGCTACACTTACTCTGTGGTGATGAACGTTAAAACAGAAAATGGTTGCTCTCTATCACTTTGGTTAGAATAGAGAATATTCTTGGTACTCTTTGAGTCCATTTCAAAAATCCGCTCTTTGACCGCTTTTGTTCTGATGCTTGTCGATGGATAGGAAGACGGACGGACATCGGCGTTCCATGCTTACGCGTAGCATAGTTTGCAGGTCTTAAAGTAGATCGTCATTTACTAAATAAGTACGAGTACTCAGGACTAACGGAGTGAGATAAAATGAACTCAGGACTAACGGAGTGAGATAAAATGAACTCAGTACTAACGGAGTGAGATGAAATGAACTCAGGACTAGCGGAGTGAGATAAAATGAACTCAGGACTAGCGGAGTGAGATAAAATGAACTCAGGACTAACGGAGTGAGATAAAATGAACTCAGGACTAGCGGAGTGAGATAAAATGAACTCAGGACTAACGGAGTGAAATGAAATGAAATCTTTAAGTTTTACGTCCCACGGTTACGCAGGTTAGGCTAAAGGAGATGGCGATGCTGAAAAATGAATAAAAGAGTGGAGTGAAGAAAGTGGGAGAACCTCGAGAAAACTTACGCACACGGTGTTTGTTCACCACAAAGTTCACTTAACGCGAGCTGAGATCGAACCAGAGACCCCCATGCAGAGTGTTACCACGAATCGAGAGGAGACGAGACAATCTTGTACCGTCTCATCTCGTGTCTCGTCTCCTGGCAACAGTAGAGCGGCTGAGACCCACAAAAAGAGCTGTTATGCCAAGTGGTTAAAATTACAACTGTTAACCAAGTTTGGTTTGGTTAACAGAGCACAACACATAACACGACTACAGTTTTCCAACAACGACTGTTTAGTTTCTACTGAACCAGTAATGAATTAGATACTACGACAGAAATATTTGTCAATACAGTCGAAAAGTAAGCCTTTCCCACTTATTCTGAAATCCTTTTTTCAGAACCTATAGCGCCACTGCAACAAATAAGGAGATCTTTGTGTCTTTCCGCTTCAAAAATGGCTTAGGTTTGAATAACATTAAAACAATAAAAAAAATTCAATTTTATTCTCAAACCAGCATAATTTCAAAACTCAGTAGCGAAAAAGGCTGACTCGTTTTTGTCTTTGTTCGGAACTAGAAAGACGATGGAACAATGGTTAGTTACTGATAAAACCGCCATTAAGAGAACTTGCACTTTTATAACAGAACTTTTATGCATAGATATCCCCACCAGCTCCCGGAATGAAATCTTCTGAAACACTGATCTCGATGAATGCTCTAACATTGTACTTGAATCTGGAGCACTATCACAAAATAATTAAACTTGAATCGACTGAAAAATGGAAATGAAAGCTGTTTGTAATAATCATTAAAAAATAACTTTAGGTATTCGCTGTTCTTTGTAAGATAGTCATCGCTGGTATACATTTCGAAGGCAAATAATTTATTCCGAGTTAATGTACTTTTAAACAAATTCAAAAACTGTGTTTGCATTTCTGATACACGAGACGAGACGAGACGAGATATTTCACATGACGTCTCGTCTCGTGTCGTGTCTAGTGTCAAATTGTTATGTCTCGTCTCGTATCTCGTGTCAAAGGATTATGCCTCGTCTCGTGACAACACTACCCGTGCACCAGAGTTGAACGCTCTACCACTGAACCCCGCGGTTCCATACCGTCAAATGGGGTGAATAGAAACATGGGGGTGAATAGAAACAAAACTCCCAGATTAGTTTTGGATTTATCTGGACGATAAATTAATCAAGAAAACTAAAATTTCTTAACATAGTCTTATACGGCTAAAGTGTCCAGGGCAGAGACAAAATGTTTTACTGAGTTGGGAACACTGAGGTAGACGGCAGTAGCATTAATGTGTTACTGAAATCTTACACGGTATTTTAGCGCTCCTTAAACTTTCTTGGTAAGTATGACATTTTCATATTTGTTGCATTTGAACATATGCCTATTTTGTAGTTTGTTGTTTCATTTACTGACGTTCATAATAAAAGTTTTCCTTTTGTAAATTATTTTTAATCAAAATTTAACTTTACTGGGTTATTGTTATGATTTTTAATTAGTGGGGTGAATAGAAACACTTCTTGGGAAATTCTTGAAATTCCTTAAGGAGTGGAAAATTCTTGAGGAGCAGAAAAAAGGTCCTGATAGGAATGTATCAACCATCTCTAAGAACAAATTTCCAAGTCTTCTGAAAAAAAAAAAGAAAGTGAAACTGAAGGAGGAAAATGTCAGGGCTGGATTTGAAAAGTGTGGAATTTTTCCCCTTTGTCGAGACCAAATACTGAGGATGTTGCCAAAAAAAAAAAACACACAATGAACGAGAAGAAACAGAACAGCAAAAGTCATCTCAGACTGTAAACCGTTCCCTTATGGATCTTCTCAGGAGCATGAGAGAAGAGGAAAAAATTAAATAAGGGAAGAAGAGAGTACGAATAGATGTTTCTGGTAAGAGTTTTGGTTTGTTTTCTGAAAATGATACATTTTCATCAAATCACAACGAAACTCAACCTACCTTTGTATTGTCGGAAGAGGAGAAAGACAACACTCCAGAAGACAACATTCCAGACGATCACGAACTAGATGACGGTTTTCTAAAGCTGGTGATTTTGCTGTGGTAAAATGAGAAGCTAAAACTCGATGAGACTATTCAGCACCCAAGTGCGAAAATGGGAACATGATGCATATGTGGGAGTGTTTTATAAGAGAACACATAAACAATGAAATTTTCAGAACGAAACTGTTGTGTTTTATTAGGAGTTCGTCAGCACGCTTTAAGTATATGATAACTTTCGGGCCCCTTCGTGGCTAAGCGGTTAGCATACGCGCCTTTGGCGTGGGAGACCCGGGTTCGATTCCCGGCGGGAGCTCATGTAGTTCTGATTCTACGTTAATCAGTAGGTCCACGTCTCATATAGCCTCGCTGCTGAACGGGACGTAAACCTCAAAATCAACTCAACTCATGATAAGTTTCCCTGATGATTTCAGTGGTTTAAATCTTATTCAAATATCATCAAAACTATATGGTCGTTTATATCTATATTGTGCATTGTATTGTTTTATAAGTTTGTAACTTATGTAATACTGGTCTTATTGAACTAATATCTTGCAGGTATCAAATAAATAGTTCGTTTCAACAAATACGCTGTTTCTTTTTTACCTTTCCAATAGTATAAAAGAAACAACAATGAAAATAAAGTAATTGTTTCTATTCACCCCATGGGTAGGGGTGAATAGAAACATTAAGAAAAATCAAGGTGAAGAAAAGTGGAGTTGATAAATTAAAATGACGTTTACTGAAATTCATTAGCATATTAAGACCTTTCTTTTGGAATAATCTGATACGCGAAATCTTTAACATTACCAGACTTATATTCTCATATAGTCAAAAATGTGTTTCTATTCACCCCATTTGACGGTACTGATAAAAGAGTGTAATAATATTTTGTACTATTGTGTTTTTCTCTTTGGCAAAGGTGGGTTCTCATGTGGTTAGGATCCCATGTGGAACTGTAGCTCCATGTCTCGTAAAGCCTCGCGGCTGAAAAGAACACTAAACTGCAATTCATCTCTCTAGAACGCGTTGTGGTTCTACGCCTTTCTTTAGACTGACTTTTGACTTGTGGATTACCGTATAAGATCAACGTTTCGTCACTTATTATTCGTTGCCGGAATAAGTCCTGATAACAAGTTAATAGTTGTTGAAGTTGATGACAAATGACAAAATCTAGGAACCTCCAACAGATGGGACACCCGCGGAAGTAAAATATTACTAACTCACAAATAATGGCGCCGATTTTCATTAACTTAACGTGTATCAATGGCTCTATTTGCACTAGAATTCGCACAACGTCGCGAATAGTTATTCGTTTGTCTTCGTGCAACAGGCTTTGTCTTACATGGACGATAGCCTTAACATAGTTTACTATGGTGTTTAGGAGTTCAGTAGAGGGATCGTCTTCTAGGTATGATATGTCAGCTTTAAATCGATCAACCCAATGTTAAAACGAACTTTAAGACTCTCCAATTAGCCAAATACTTCTTATAATCGTTAAAAAATTCCATATATTTTAATACTCACTTTCCATAGCAATTACCGGTGAATAAGATGCGTCTCATTTTCTGCGTTCATTTGTGAGGAAAGGATATTTTCACTACATACTATGATTAATCCTAGCTCTAGCCAAGTAGGTTTTATAGTGCACAAACACCATGTGCGTGGGTTTTCTTGAAGTCCTCTTGGCTCCTCCCACTTTCGTAATTCCAACATTATTATCCATCTCATTATCACCGTCTTCTTTGGCCTTGGTGAGTTATCGTGGGACGCTAAACTAAAAGAAATGTTGTTATTATTCTTATTAGGATCACACAGTGGACCTTATAAGATTGGAATGCTAATACTTCGTTGAACGATTTCTCCATACGTAACGCTAGAACGAAATAGATTCTTTTTTCAATTAACAGCAAGAGTGATTATCTCGATAGAGCTCGTTAATGGAGTCAATCATTTGACATCTTTTTGGTAACGGCGACTTTAAAGGTGCATATCCATATATCATATTTCATATATGGATAATGTTAAGTTCGATGCGATTCTCTTTACTGTTTTACCAGAGATGATGATGATGATGATGATCAGGGCCCGGATCTTGTTGACAAGTCAACTTTTTTCTGTTACGCATAGGACAAGGCAAGTTAAAATAAAAACGTTATCCACCAACTCTAGGTTCTAAAAATATAGTTTTTTAGGGTCAACTTTTGGTCACTTTTTGCCTTTTTGAAATTTCAGGTCATTTTTTAATATTTTAAGGTAACTTTTAGGTCACTTATAGTCTTTTTATTCTTTTTCATCTACATAAGGAAATCTTTAAATGAACACGGTTTACGGATGTGGAAAAGACGAAGTTGAATAATCTCCTTTCTTGTTTCCTGACTATTGGGGTGGAAATACTATTCTTAACAAGCTAATGAAAACTAAGCTGGTTGACGAAAGCTAGGGATTGGTAGGTGGCCAAAGAGATAGTTTTGGGTTGTTGACCACAAATGATGTGATCACGTGAATAACTAAAAATGGATTAGAAGCTGTACAAAGATTTTAAACAGGTTTTTATATATTATTTTCATGTAGTCTACACTTGCGAACTTTTATTGTTTAAGAGTGCTTCCTAGTTTCAACTCGGGAGTGAATTGACGCTTTCAATACTTACAATGCCGTACAATGGATGGACTGATCAATAGAAATAAGTGATCAATGGACCGCAACTAACTGAAACAAAACTTTTTGAATATGAGTGAGAAATATTAATTAAAAATCCAATGAATATTAAAAAATGTCAATGTATAACGAAATAAACGTTTAGGAAAACGCAAGTTTTAAGGTCAATTTTTGTTATTTTTAGGGTCATTTTACAGGAATTTTAGTGTCATTTTATAGGTCACTTTTCAGAAAATTTTAGATCAACAAGATCCGGGCCCTGATGATGATGATTATTATTATTATTATTATTATTATTATTATTATTATTATTATTATTATTATTATTATTATTATTATTATTATTATTATTATTATTATTATTATTATTATTTAATATAAAGAGATACTTTAGAAAGATAACAATATAATCTTAACAGTGCTTAATTAACTTTCATACACCGGGCAGGGATTTGAACAAAATCGTACACTCTCACGTTGAGGGACACCTGTTATCAGAGGGTAATCATCGATACCTAATTAGAAAGCTTATGAAACACTGATTCCAACAAAGTAACAGTTGTGCAATTTGCGTCCTATTCGTAGGAGAAGAAGAAGAAGGAAAAATCATTAAAAATATGAACAAAGAGAATTTGGGGGCCCTGGCAACTCTTACTCTCATTCTACGCTGACAAAATAAAGCTAATGTGTAGGAAATACACTTATAACAATAATATTAAAAAATGGTAGCCATTGCTACAATACAAAGCGAGATAAAAATTCAGAACAAAATTCCTGTTGGAAACCTTCCAAAAAAGAAAAAAAATATGCGTACAAGAAAAAATCATTGGGTTTGACATTCACCTCACCCTCCCATTATAGTTTCATGTTATGTGCACACATTCTTTTTTCAATATTGCCCATAGAAAGTACACTGAGAAAAAAAAAACATTCTCCGGACAGCGGTATATTGTACATATATACGGAATCCTCTTGCTTACTAAAGAAATCAGTGCGGAGCATACGTTATCCATATGCTACATACGCACTGCCCTTAGATGTTACATCATGTCATTGCACGATGTCTGACATCTAACAGTTTTCCGTATATCACATGCATATACTTATGTTACATTCGTCAGCTATATGTTATATACGTCCATTTGTATGTGAGATCCTGACCGCCTATATTGTTTCATACGGAAAGTACGTATAGATGGAACACTTATACGGAAAGTATTATAAAACATACGTTTTCAGTTATACGTCTTCTGTACGTTAAGTCCAAAAACTACAGGAATTACGCATGTAACCTACTTTTTTAAGTACGCCACATACATTTTTCTCAGTGTACATGAACAAGAATTATGCTTGTAGACCAATTCAGTGAAAAGATATCTTGTCTTATATGGAACCGTCCAGAAAATAAATGTAATTTACGTCAAAAAGCTGAGACTCAAAAATTTGGTCAACTTTGCTCCTTCCTTACTCTGCTCATATAAGCAACAAGTACTTTTGCAGGGTATTAGCGTGTAGTGGACTAGTTCATTGCTTCACATACCAATTTTTATGGCTGTACTTCCAAGGGAAGGGAATGGCCTCCCCAAAAACCTAATGCAAATAAATAAATAAATAAAAACACGAACTTTACCCTCCCCCTCTCCGCCGTGGTATCCCCACTACATAGGCTATAATGCTTATGGACGGCAAGCTTCATCCCTCAGAAACACATTGATACCAAAATTATTTTCTTTGCTTAGTTTGGGGTTGAGCTATTAAGGTTTAAAGCAGCGTTTCCCAACCGGTGGGCCGTGAAGGAACCGCTGGTGTGCCGCGTGGAAATGAAACAAATTATTAATTATATAGCAATCAAATTGCAAGACATAGGAAAAATGTATATTTGTATTTTACATTACTAATAACCTCTATTATAAATCAACAATTTTGAGTTTCATACCGTGTTATTTTTCTGTACATTTTTAATGTTGAAAAAAGTATTTGTTATCATTGTTATGACTATTATTGCTTCTTTATTGTTGCAAACTATTTCGTAACTTGAAATTTTAAAATATCATTCAATCCTTTCGACAAAGCAAACATGCATACAAATTACCTACATTTTTTTTAAACAAAGAGATTTGTTTGTGCGTTCATTATTTAGTGATCTTTCTTCTTAGTGAAAGGTTGGATATAGTTTTCGAAAAAGAAAGCTTAGTTTTAAAAACCTAAGTCCAATATTTCATTGCAATTGTTTTCTATTTTAAAATTAGAATAAAAAATAAGCATAATGAATTAGCATGGGGGAAAACCAGTGCTCGAGCTTTCTTCTCTGTGAGAAGGAGATCAGTAAGCACAGAAAAAATACCACGGTATTTTATATTTACAAATAATAATATCTATGAGTGTGCCGCTAGAATTCAAGTTGCATCCATAGTGTGCCGCAAGTTGAAAAAGGTTGGGAAATGCTGGTTTAAAGCCTTGACACAGCAGTTGCGTCCTTCAGCGTTTAAAGGTTAAATATAAAATCACACACGTGCCTCAGAATTGTTATAGCGCACTCGCTTCTTCTTAAATGAATATATCCTGAAACTATAAACAGAGACAAGGCGATTTTCTGTTTTTATCACTTTATATTACCAGCCAATAAAAGCTTCTAACAGTGTTTTAGGGGGAGCCTGGACCTCCCAAACCCCACTCTAGTTACGCATATGAAAAAAGAGAAAATAAATACTTCTTACCTTAATTTATTAAATGCAACTCTCAAAAATAAATTTAAAAACCAGGCGCAAAGGAGTTTTTAAATGGTTCGAAGAGTTTTGTTCTCGATGGAAGTCATCACATCACAGAACGCAGTGCCCCCTGTCGACGTAATTAGATTAAACTACTGCCACTGTACTGAGCCAGGACACTCATCAAAGAAAGGGAAGAAAACGCACTGAATGAAAGGGAATGAAGTGCTATAGGCTCACTGAGACTGTTGGTGTAGTTTCCTAAGGTTAAAAGATCTGCCTATCAAGTAAAAAAAATCATATAAACATATTTAAGATCAGCCATTAGACAATTGGAATTTTTGTGATAAGACTTAACACTTCTGAAACGCGAGGTCGTAATTACGGCAATGGCCTTAACCAGTTGTACTTAAACTAGTACACAAAAAGTATTGTGAAGTCTAATAATATTCGAGTTGCCAGAAATTATTTTGTTTTTAACGTCATGACATTTGATCCTATCACAACAAGCATCTCTTAAGAATATCTTACTAATAACTATTATTTTTATTATTTTGCCCATTCTTTCAAAAGTTGTACAGAACTTCAAAAGCTGATAAGGTTCTAGGATTTCATTTTTCTTTCAAAGTAAGAAAAATAGCTTGGAGGGTATGGATTACAAGATAACGATTTTTGCTAATTTAAATCTATTTATGAAGGAGAATACTTAAGAAGCGTTTATAATGGAACTGTCAGAAGGATATTGGAGAAAGATGAATATGTTTGAAGGTCATTTGAGCAACTTACGACAACTATTTTTCGTTAACGGTATTTAATCAATTGAATCAAATATTTTGCTTGTTCTTATTTTGTCTTTTAGCGAAGTGTTTTTGCTGTTGAGTGCTGGCATTTCTTTCCAAATCACGACTAGGCACTGCTAAGAGCAGGGGCGGCGATTGGGGGGGGGACAAGAAGGGACAGTTGCTACCACTTTTTTGAAGTAACCCCTTAATGGAAGATTTCTCAACCTGGAGGTCGCGAGAGGGTTTTATGCGGTCGTGAAGATAAGCGGAGGAGATAAATATATTTAGAATCTAATACTGGAAAATATTTTTAAATATTATTTTGAATTTTGTTCTAATAGGCATATTTTTATGTGTACACATACTGTTAAGAACAACAAAAAATAGGTCTACTAAACTAAATATTTTCAAGACGTGCAGAGTTGTTTAAAAATCAATTTAAATAAAAGGTATGATATGAAACTAATGAGGACTGCATATTGAAATACCAGAAAAATACAAATGTAACAAATTCTGCATATTGAATACAATTAAAATTGAAAGCTAATTAGATACCTAAGCATGGTGTGATTTCACTAGTGCGGCAATGTACGGTTAAATCTTCGTGACGCACACTGTCGAGTCATTTTCAACTGATAAATAATTTCTTATCTTTGTTTTAATGCTTACCATGGAAGAGAAACCACTTTCGCACAGGTACGATGTAGCAAATGGAATTATTACTTTTAAAGCAGCATATATCAGACCAGAATATTCTTCTCTCCTCTTTAGCCAGACTTGTACAAGTCTTCGTTACAGAAAATCAGTCGCAAGGATTTGTTGGTTTTAATCCATTCGCTTTTAGGGAAGTTCCTGTATCCAGTGTATACAAGAAATGGATGCTATTATTATTCCTATAGAAATAAATGAATATCGTGAGATCTCCGAAACAGATATATTAAAAATTCCACACAAGCTTATTACAAACCAGAAATCATAATGGAGTCACTGGTAAGAGGATGTAATAAAATGGAGGTCGTGATAGAAATTAAGTTGAGAACCACTGCCTTAATGTATGTAGTTTATTTGGAAATGTAAAGCTTTTGTATGTATAGAATGTTCATAGAAAAAATGGTGTCACATAATATTTGCCGTTGCATGAGTACACATTGGTTATTTGTCTTCCCGTGGAGCTAAGAAAGCTACAGGAATTGTGCTTTAGTTGCAATTCAAAGCAATTAATATTGCAATTGCGTATTTCTTTAAATGTCGTACAATATGCTTGTAGTATTTACTGTCTTTCATTTTCTAAGAGTAATAACATACGTTTAATAGCATATGTGGAATTAAAAATATAAGTTGTTCATATTCCCCAGTTTCAATATAACTTCTACAAAACAAGCCTGATTATTCATTACTATGATTTATACTATCCTTTCTAGTTTTTTTTTTAATTTGTTATTAAATAATCTGACCACACAATTTTCCAGACAGAACTTTAAGTAGTTCATGAGCAAAGAATCAAATCTCTTCTTACACTTTCGTTGTTTAAGAGTACAAAGAGCTAGTAGCTACTTGCGTTGCTCTTGTCAATTTGCTTAATAAAATATGAAGTACGATATAAGATATTTTCACTGGAAGAGGTAGTATCCTATTAGTTTTACAGCCTTTCGTTAAACAAAGTGTTAGAAGCAACCAGGGAAACTAACATTGATATACAAATATTCAGATCATGTCTTACCCCCCACTTTTAACATCCAATTGTCGCCACTGGTTAAGAGAATAATCCTTTTCTCCATCTGTCTAGCTTTTAGCATCAGTTCACAGCGCTAAAGAAGTACCGTGATTCAGAAGTACGTATTTAGAGGACTAATTTCTGGTTGGAGAAATCCAGGGGTGTCATTTCAGATTTTGCTTGGGGGGGGGGGGGGCAAGAGCACCACTGACATAAGAATTTCACGTTTTGTACCAGTATATTAGTAGTCAATCCATTAATGTATATGCATTCCTCAACTCTTGGGGGGAAATTTCTCCCTCCTCCCTCCCTAAATGACGCCCCTGGAGAAATCCCTAGTTCGCTCCAGGCCATGGCAAGATAACAGTAGTAAGAGAGTTGATGTAATTGAATTTTCCATTCTCTCCGGAGGCGGTTCTGAAAGGAAGTCATGTAGATAAAAATTTAAATTATACTAGCTGAACTTACGCTCTCTACACAGCGCATCATTCACATATGAGCATGAATCTTCTTGTCATTCCTCACATCTGTACATGTCCCTTTACAGACACAAGTGAAAGACGTCTTCATAAAAATCGGCAAGAGATACCGTAAAGGGAGGAATTTTTGGATTATTTTTCAATATCTCGCACCGTTTGCAAGATTTGAGTCTTCTTCAAGTTGGAGTTTCTAATTCATGTATGATCAATGTTTTCTTTTTTCTTTGCTTGCAGTATGTAATAGGCAAATACGTTGTCAATGACATAATGTCAGTGATATATGGTGTTCATTGGGCAAAACACTCCGAACAATAAAGATTCATCTCAGATTGGAAAAATAGTTTTCCTTCGTTTTTCATTATCATTAGACCATGAAACAAACGCCTGAGATGTATACAACCCCAGTATACAACTATGTTGTATTGGAATGTATAACTTGTAGGATATGACGATTTACTTTTTTTTAAATCAACATTTCCAGTGTACCCCTAAAAAACCTAATAAAGAAATAACTGTCATGTTTTTTAAATATTCAATTAAAACTGTACAATTTACACAAAATTTGGAATCGACCAGAGAAAACGGCACATTTCTAGTACTTGTGCATTTCGAGATCTCACTGCTGAAAGAATTGGAGACAAACATAAATTTTTCTTAACCACAAACATATAAACCTAATATTTTAATATATAGATCGGTAAGGGAAAATATCATACAGCTTCAGAAAGTTCTATGCAAAAATGTACATGAGGTGGACTTTCTTCTATTAGCATGTAGCGAAACATTTCGAATGTTTACATAGGTGATTTCTAGGCATGCGCACAAGTCGAGACATGTCTCGAATCTCGACTCGACTCGACTCGAATTCGAGTCAAGACACACTTTGTAAAATTTGAGACGTGTCGAGACAAACGTATTTCTCGTCTCGAATTTTCGAGTTGAGACACGAGTCGAATTGAGAATGCTCGTAAAAATCTCGACTCGACTCGAATGTCTCGAAAATCTTTCTATAATTTTTAATATTATTTTGAAGAAGATATTGACTGAGAAACAGCCTTCAAACCAATTCCAGCATTTATTGCTTTAGAAAGGTACAAAACGCATTAATTTAATAGTTAATTTTTCGAGATCAAGATTTAATTTTCAGCTCAATTCAATTAATTAAAACTAATAATTAATGTCGTGATATTTGATTGTACTTCCAATATATTATTATTATTATTATTATTATTATTATTATTATTATTATTATTATTAATAATAATAATAATAATAATAATAATAATAATAATAATAATAATAATAATAATAATAATAATACAAACAGGTTTATTGCAAAATAAAAGTATTGGAGTCAAACTTATTGACGTTGCTCGGGGGAAAATAGAAATGTTCCATAAGTCTGTTTCACTGAACACTGATAGATCTATGCCACTGCAAATGGATGTGCATTTTGAGCAATATTCCGAAGAATAAAACTGTCTTTGCATGGAGTTTACTCACTAAACACTCATTTTATAACCAAAAGGCTATACTTGATTAATACTTGGGAACATCCTGTTAAGAAAACGTTTGCGTGAAACATGTTTTAATTACTATATTTCACGATGCTTGTTTACCACATATGCTATTGGAAGTTCTAGTTATTTTTCTTTCCTTTCTGTTGTTTCTATTTATGTCGTTGCATGACAGTTCGTTTCTTTTTAATATTTTTTTTTGTACTTTTAGACTGTTGACATTTCTCAAACACGTCAGTAATAATATAAAGAACAGTAATTAATGTAGGAAATTGACCCCCCATTAGAATATGCATATGTTAAACTAGTATTTCTTTCCTATTCCCAAGCGAAAATTTTATTATGTACACCCATTTCCAAAATTATTGTCGCATGTCTATAAATATGTTGTTGTATATGGCAAATTCCATGTCGAAAGAGCAGCAAATAAGAAGAATAGAACGGAAATAAAACTTTCTTGTCCATTTAGCAACATTTTGTTTAACTTATTCTAATTTTCGTATTTATAATTCCTTTCCTATAGAATTTCCCGTAGCTATATATTTCGCGATTATACACATAGTAGTCTATTAGTATTAAAAGTACCCTGCAACGTCATTATCAAATTATATTCTTACAAGAAAACAGTTATAGATATGCGACAATCATTTTGGACACGAGAGTACCTATTACATTTAATTAACAATTAGTCTCAGAATAACGTTTTAAGAGTTTTTTTCTCTAATTTTCCTCCATGTATTTTCTTCTAATTCTTATTCTGGCCGCGGTGGCTCAATGCTAGAGCTTTCTCCTCTAGTACATGGGGTCCCTGGTTCGATCCCATCTCGCGCCGCAGTCGACTTTATTTTGGAGAAACACCGTGTGCGTGGGGTTTCTTGGGGTTCTTCCGTTTCCTCCTACCACAATTTCATTCATTTCTCATCATCACAGTTCCCTTTAGTCTAACTGGCATAATCGTCGGACGTGAAACTCAAAGATTTTATTTCAAATTCTTTTTTCTAAAGAGCAATTAGACGAATTTTTTGCGAGAAGTTTAAAGCCCATTTTTACTGGGAAGTCACTCGAGAACCAAAAGTTCATACAAAATAATGTTTCACATGCATACTACTTAAAAGAAAAATATATAGAAATGAAATCTTTGAGTTTTACGTCCCACGATTCTGCCGGCTAGGCTAAAGGAGATGGTGATGATGAGAAATGAATGAAATGGTGGAATGGAGAAAATACGAGTAAATGGGGATCCAGACACAATGTTGTTTACCACAAACTTACTTGGCCCATACTAAAAAGAACTCTATCACCATACCAAGTTTGATCAATGATGAATGAGCTCTGGGAATCATGTGCAATATATATAGTAGGTTGCTCATTCGAGAGACACGTTTTATATTTTGCTTTTGAAGCCACTTGTTAGTGTAGTTGCTAACACTCTTGCCTTTGCTTCGAACAGTCCTCGGTTCAATTCCCGGTGTGCACATTCGGACGGAAAGTTGTAAAAGTCTTTTCAGGCCAGTCATCCATCCTGAGAATATTTTCCTGGGTTTTCCTCATTCACATTTAATGTAGGGATGGCCACAAAGTTCCGGTTCCGGCGGAACCGGTTCCGCGAGGAACCGGTTCTCGGAGATCCGATTTTCAGAATCGGTTCTGGAACCGGTTCCAGACCTGGATCCGAAAACCCGGTTCCAGAACCGGATCTTAGGAACCGGTTCCAGATCTGGATCCGAAAACCCGATTCCAGAACTGGATCTGAAAACCCGGTTCCAGAACCGGATCTTAGGAACCGGTTCCAGACCTGGATCAGAAAGCTCCCAAAGACCGGTAAAGGAGACACAAAGTTCACCTTCAAAGAAATGCAAAGAGGACCATGCGCTTGTGCCTTCCCCGCCCAGACCCACTTGTGCCCACAGCCTGCCAACAGCTCGGGTTTAGCGCAGGGATGGTCATAAATTTTCGGTTCCAGCGCAACCGGTTCTACGAGGAACCGGTTCTTGGAGATCCGGTTTTCAGAACCGGTTCTGGATCCGGTTCCAGGCTTGGATCCGAAGAACCGGTTGTAGACCTGCATCCGAAGAACCGGTTCCGGAACCGGATCTTCTAGAACCGGATCCATTCAGACCCAAAAACCGGTTCCACCAGGAACCGGTTCTGGCCATTCCTAATTTAATGTGCCATTACAATCAAGGTAATGAAATTTTTGTTTGGTGGGACCCATACCTTTCGAACTTACCGCGTACTGTAAATTTTTCAACACATAAATTTCGGTCTATGTATTAAATTCATTTAATAATCTAGGAATAATCTAGGAAAAATTATATTTTGGGGAATAATTTCTTTATTTATATATTATTTCATTATAAACTCTGCATATCGGCATTTCAAATGGATGATTATTGAAATTATACATCTTAATGCGATACAAAAACATAGGTTAGCAATTGGACACGAATTTTTTAGATTGTCCACCAATCTGATATTTCTTAGAACAATTAAAACCCTCTTCGTCCCTCTGAGATGTCCATATCATCCCAAAATCCGGTTTCATCTAGTTTTTACTACTTTTCATTCGCTTTGTATTTTCCGCCGCCAAAATTCTTTGCTCTGATTGGAACTATATTTCTCACGCCGTAGTATTATGGCGCGTCTTCACTTTGATCTGTTTCGACCAAGCTAAGAGTTAGACCACGTCAGTTTTGCTCCGTAAAAATTTTGGATTTTCGACGAAAAAGCAGTTCAGGAATGGACATCATTATTCTAGTAGAAAAATTTTGCATTAATAATGTCGAGTTGATATACACTGGCATTATGATCACTCACTACTTGCTATACGAAGTCGTTGGGCTGGTGTAAGAAGTATGGGCACAGCAGAATCACATGCCAGATGATGAAGAGATCTCTCGATCAATCAATATGGTGCGTGTGCGTAGAATGGGGAAGGCTGCGATATATCTGAGTTTGATGGGGGCAAGATTCTGGTGGGAACGAACGTCTCAGAAATAGTGCGTCTTGTTAAGTGTTCGCGAGCTAACATCATGTTTTTCCAAATGAGGGAAAAGGTGAGGAAACCAGCGCCGAACAACAACACATGGGATGGCCACACCTCATTGAAGATGTCGTACGTTGTAGACTGTCGAGGTAGGTACAACAGGATGGGGCGCAAACTGTGTCATAATTAGCAGTACTTCAAAAGTGTGTCTGAGCACAGTATTCACCTATACTGTTAAATGTGGCCTCCGCAGCCGACATCCAAACGAGTACCAGTACATCAACTCAAGTTAAGCGCGCGCATCGACGATAGTAACTGGAATGGGCACGTGTCCATCGTCATCGGACCACGGACCAATGACATAACGTTGAATGGTCCGATGAATCACAATACTGCCTTCAACACATCGATGACCAGGTCAGAATCTGTCGTCTTCCAGGCGAACAGTTGTTCGAGATTTGCACAGTAGGATTACGACAGATCGTTGGTGGCTCCATTATTTTTGAGGATCCATCACATGATCACTGTGGGCACGATAGTGCGTGTTAGAGAGCACCATGGCGGCTCCTAGCTATCGGCAGACCATTGTTGATCACATCACCCGCTCATGTCGTTCATTTTTCCAGCTGACAATGGCATCATTCAGCAGGACAGCTGTCCTTGTTGCAGGACCAACGATATGGTGCAGTGGTTCGAGGATCACAGTGGTGAATTCCAATGACTGCAATGACCCCCAAATTTACCCGATTTTAACAGAATTTAACACCTTTGGGATGAAATTGAACGTCGGATCCAAGCTCACCAACCTCCGCGGAATGTACAGGAATAACTGACTTGTATGTGCAGATGTGGAGTGCTATGGCTCCAGCCACCTATCAAGACCTTATTGCTTCCACGCCAAACCTCACTGATGCTGTCTTCCGAGTCAAAAGTGAACATGAAAGATATTAGATAGATAGTCATAATGTTCAGAATGGTCAGTGTAATTTCGGCTAATTCCGAGTCTGTCTGAGAAGCGAGACTGTGGACAAAAACCGTGACCGTAGTGACCCTAGAAAAAAAAGAGACCTTTGAGTAGAATAGGAAGAGCAGGATCTTAGGAAGGGGGAAATAGGAGTCGAGATCTTGATCAATGGAAGGTTTTGTTTCCGCGATGCCAGAAAATGAAATCCAAACTTTTCCAAGTGAGGTTGTGTTAGTGAAGTCACATAATACTTGACTGAAATTAATTCAATTCCCAGTTACCTCTGAATGCCGAATTTGTTATGCCCTATCGGTAACCGAATCTGCAACCTCACACAGTAAAGCTACGCGTAGAAGCAAAATCGGCTACACAGGAAGTACCTGGTGACCCAGTGGTAGAGCGCTTACCTCAGGTCCGTGGATTTCCTAGTTAAATAACAGCTCTCACTAAGTGGGTTTTGTGGTGGACAAGCACAATGTAAGTAAGTTTTCTTGGAGTTCCTCAGTGTCCTCCCACTTTCCTTATCTTCATCACCGTCTGTCTCAACCTCGGAGAAAAACCGTTGCAGCTTACTTTTTTTTTAAAAAAAAAAAAAAGAACATCCTGTTGCTAGAAGATACTCTTTAAATTGAAATTGACGTAATTATTACAAAAATAAGTCATGTATTTTCCGATTACAAAATGATTCAGTTTTAAGCAAAGCCAGCCTTAGGCAATTTGCCGTCCCGTCCAGTGGCATCATTTGCCGTCCCTCTTTCTTGAGAAAGAACAAATCTTAAAAGCCACAATTTTAAGTATGCTACCTCATCATGAAAACGAAGAGGAGGAAAAGGGCAATCGCACTCAGAAAGGCCTAAATGCTACAAATGCAATGTCGTTGTGTCTGGTTTTTCTTGAAAATAATAATCTCTTATGTTAGTGAAAGACAAAGCATACATACCTGCACAGGGAAGATTGTAATCCTTTTTTTTTTTTTTTTTTTATAGAATTCAGTATCGAGCTTCAATCTCAATCTTTATTTCTTTATTTTCCTTTTACATCTGTTAAAAAATAATTTTAAAAACTTGTTTCCACCTTCAATGATAAGAAACTTGCTTGTGAAAAAGACAAGACTAGTTTTCATATCAAAATTGTGATAACGAACTTAAATGGAACAGGTGTTCGTTACTGTTGGAGAATTGAGTTCTTCTATTTGACGACAATCAAGCAATTCATGCTGGGATTTGTTTGACCATTTGTTCTATTCATGTGACCTTAAACTAATGTTAAGTAAATGTGATTTATGAATGTAGTATTCAAATAGAAGGTCAACTTAGTAAATTTAACTAACATTATAATGAAGTCTGTTTTTAACAAGCGTAGGTATGACAGATTTTGCCGCCCAGTGTTGCACATATGGTAGAGCCGGCTCTGATTTCAAGTAACCGAAGATATACTCTTTGACAGAGATGATTTCAGAGGGTAGTCTGAAGAGAAAATTCTTCTACAGGAGCTTCGAAGTTCTGCATGCTGGGACATGCTCAAGTCATGCCGAACGTGACTTAGGCCGCGCCTCCATTGCTTCCGAATGCGATTGCGAATGCTAATGCGAATTTCCCAGCGCGTGTAAATAAATTGGAGTGCCTCGACTAGTTCCGACCTGCGAATTGCGAAAACCGGCGAAAAGATGCGAATGCGAACGATCCCAACATGGTGGGATTGTTCGTCCGAATTCGTGCGAATGGAGAGTCTGCAGAGGACTTGAGAGCTACGTGAGAGAAGAAAGTTTGTTTTGCATGAAAGCAGACGACGTTGTAAGTGCGGAGTTAAAAATAAATAAATAAATAAATAAAAAATAAAAATAAAGATGGAAATAGATGTTGATGCTTTAATAAATTGTTTTTGATAAAGTTCCATTGTGGAACCAATCTCATCCAGATTTAAAAAAGACACGTCGTGAACAAATTATAGGCAAATGTAAGCAAGGAACTTTGAGTGGAAGATATGTGTATTTTCTTTTGTTTTGTCTTTAAAATATGAGGATTTAATTAATACACGAACCGCAACATTTTATTCAATTTATATTTCGTTTTTGTTCCTCAAATAATGATTTTACAAATACATGTAATTGTTGACAAATATGTTTGAAATAGCAAACACGGGTTTCTTTACTCGTGGAGAAAATTTTCTTAGAAAGTAGGTTGATTCTGTAATCTCTAATTTTACTTAGTTAATTTATTTTAAAGTGAAAATAGTAGCGGTTACCACAGAAGCATAATAATAATAACGGAAGCGACATTCATTTTATTTTGCACACAAAGGAAATTAATAGATATTATTGTTATTTAGGCTCTCAAGACTTTAAGGTACGAATTTTCAAGCAAAAATATTTCACATTGAAGCTTTAAAAGAGACATTCCAACTTGATTCGCATTCGCAAAACTTCGGATGTAGTAGAGGCACATGAATTCGCAGTTCGCATTCGCAATTGCATTCGGAAACAATGGAGGCGTGGATTTAAGTGTGTTTTCGTAGCATTACTTACACTCCCTCGTATATTCAGTCTCCCCCAGAGAAAATCTGAAATCATCACTGCCTTCCAACTTCCAATTCTATCGAAAACTTAATTCACGGCCTTTCCTATTTAAATTATCTATGAATGGAACGGAGTAGTCAATGCCAATTAAATGCACTTTCAATTTCTGAATTAACTGAATAGGAAATATGAGGATAACTGAATTAACTACAATAGCTCTTACTTGTTCGCTGTAATCCGCTGGAACTGCTAACCTCTTCCGTGGATGACTAAATCTCAGGATGTTGCTACGGCTATTAAATGTCCGCAACTGAAAACTTCCTCTATATGTTCTTTCTTGATTATTTTTACGCTTGATAATTCCATAACAACAGAGAACATCGTTTCGTAGCCTACTATTGAATGCATAACATGGTATAAATCACCATTAAAACTCAAACTAAAGGTGTCACTGAGACTGTTTTCTTTCTCTCGCAGATAATTGTTCTTTCGTTTCGGATTCAGTTTCATATTTTTATGCGATTTCATCCGTTGAAGGATAATAACCAATAAAAAGAAAAGGATATAAGTAAAGAAGGAAACAGACATTTAATTTATCATTCATCATATCTATATAATGGGAGGCCATTTTCTACTTTTGTCTATCTCAGGCCAGGGTAGATGGCACGAGGGGCGTCTAATAAGTTATTTACCTAGACACCAAGGGAGGGGCGGAGCATAATATTAGGTATGACGGGAAATCGTGTATTGGTATACAAAATTTCCCCTCATATCTATTCCATCTACCAATACAACACTTGGTATACACATTTCTTATCCCCTGTACTATTTTTTGAGATACATTTTTCAAACTCTCTAAAGTTATAGATATTCTTTTTTTTATAGGTGCGAACTAAAAAATGGGTAAATGTCAATTAAAGACAGATCTTGGATATAAAATTTACTATATACTAATATTACGTAGGGTAAACCGGGGTATTCGCGAACACTGGGGTAATGCCGAACGCCTAAGGAAGCTTGTTAGAAAACAGACGATTTTGCTGCATGCTAGTGGAGAGACCTGGAAAAGCGTAGTATAAATTTCGTGACAGTCAATTGAATGGATTGCCAGGAAGAAGACGTTTTGTTGTTTTTGTAGATTCATTTATAACCTTGATTCAACAATCTGGGCAAGGTAAATTAACTCTTATCATATCTATATTGTTACAGATAAGGGTATATATCCCCCTATATTTGAGCATTAGTTCTTTGTAATCTTACTAGCCTGTATGCAGTCAACAATCACTTTCATCTTTTACATTAAAATCGTGTATCATCGGACAATGCTAGACAGTATGTTTGCCATTATTTCGGAGTGTTCGGGATTGCCCCATGGTGTGAAATAAATTATCAGAATTTTTTATTTTTTTAAATTGAAAAGTAAGTAATAAGTTACCGAAATTGTTTGTGAAATAGATCATGTCTTGATGATAAGCGATATTAGCTTTATTCATTAGAATAGTTTGCTGTAGGTCCTATTTATTATTTTATTCTATTAGTAGCCTACTTCATCATTCTATAGTCAGTAAACCTGTTTTAGATATCTGTTCCTTTATGATAGGCTGCAATTATTTTGTATGTGATTCACAGCGTTTTTCAAATTTATTTAGCCTAGTAGCGTCTATTAGCAGTTAGCCAGTTTCGTTCAGCTTATTGACCGCATTTGAACACTGAACTAATTAGCAGTTAGCCAATTTTGTTCAGCTTATTGACCGCATTTGAACACTGAACTAATTAGCAGTTAGCCAGTTTTGTTCAGCTTATTGACCGCATTTGAACACTGAACTAATTAGCAGTTAGCCAGTTTTGTTCAGCTTATTAACCGCATTTGAACACTGAACTAATTAGCAGTTAGCCAATTTTGTTCAGCTTATTAACCGCATTTGAACACTGAACTAATTAGCAGTTAGCCAATTTTGTTCAGCTTATTGACCGCATTTGAACACTGAACTAATTAGCAGTTAGCCAATTTTGTTCAGCTTATTGACCACATTTGAACACTGAACTAATTAGCAGTTAGCCAATTTTGTTCAGTTTATTAACCGCATTTGAACACTGAACTAATAAAGAATACTATCCTTGGAAGCAAAACATTAATGCGTATATCTGTGATTTCTTCAATTCCAAATGATTTTTTCATTTTAATGAATATTTTACTTAATGTATCGTTATTTCTAAATTTGTTTCCAAGAGTACACTTTGTTTAGCTTATAACCTATTAGCTTTCATTTGTAATAGTTTCAAAGATAAGATCTGGTCATGTTTCTCATTAACTTGAATTATGTTTGTAATTATAATTCTTATTAAAGATTTAAATACTAAATTACAGTATAATTTTAATGTATTTTAATGCATTTCGCTTCTTTTGCAAAGGAAAGTTTAAAGTAAACAGTATGTTCGGGATTACCCCGACCACTGGGACAATCCCGACATTTTTAAAACATCTCACTGGTTTGCTGAAAGATGTTACTTTTGACTTTCCTCTGCACTTTAGTAAACAGGAAAACTCCAAACTCTCTATACATAAGAAATCTTAATTTTATCTCTAAAAACAAAAGTGTTATTTATAATCAAAGCTTAGGTGTTCATGAATACGCCGGTCTCCCCTACGTGTATGTTATACTTCTTCCCATTTAGCTTCTCATACAGAAACATCTTCCCATATTTTTCAAAAATCAAAATGTGGCAATTAATTTTGTTATATTAAAAGTCCATTATATTTCTTGATATTTGCCTCTTTATCTAACAGAAACAATCTCTTATACAATTTGTAAAGCAAATCCAAACATGATAACGCAGTATTGATTATTGTGTGCTCGCGATACTATAAGCACATTCTTTCATTTATTTGTGCGCTAGTGGAGTATCATACACCCAAGGAATATTTTGTCCAAATTTCGCGTTTATTTTTACCTAAAGAAGTATGGTCTAGGCGATGATGAGCGAATAACTTCCACTCTTTTATATAATAGGATTATATACATGATGGTATTAGTGTTACCCAACATAATGTCAAAGGAGAATTTTCGAGATGACTCCGAACTCTTCCAATAAACACGTCTTTAAAGACAACACTTTCACGCCTCCTTTTCAAGACGAAACAGCCTTAAATCTCGTCTATTGGCTAACACTATTCTTAATCTTTGTTATAGAGAAAGTTCGGGTATTATGGAATAGTCGGATAATGTGGAATACCTCATTATCTCACCTGTGATGTGTTGCTTCCAAGCGGAGAGGAAAGAAACTACTACCTCATGTTCCTATAATGCTCTACAGTCAGTCTCCTTGTGATTGTGACATTCGTTGTGTTAATAGACCTGAAAATCTGATTTCTTATTTCTGAAAAATTTTAGAGACAAGTATTTTACAACCTGTATTTTCCTATTGAAATGTAATAGAACAACAATTCTTTGTTTACTATGACGTTGGATACACAGAGTGATAGTTTGATAAGCGCTATTATCCTATATGCTTTCGAATGCGTTTAACAGCTCTTTCGTTTCCAAGTTGACGCGGAGGGCAATATGGAATACCCGCAAGAAAAGCATAGTATTCCGTATTTCGTATGGTGTTCCGATTACAAAAATATCTATCGGTATTAGGCAATTAAACATCCATTTATGATGACAACAATGCTAAACGTATTTTTTATTACATCAAATTTTCTGATGATACAAGGGATGATCTTTGGGTCCAGTGTTCATCATGTTTAATGTGAGCACACAATGACTGTGCCGATCCTGAAGCAAAGCATTATATTTGTGAATTTTGCAAGTAACCAAGTTCAGTTATGGCTTGGCATTCAGAATTTTCATATATTCTCACTGTATTCTTTGTATGTTCAACAGAAAACTCATTTCTTTTCTACATAGCATTTGTATTCCATATTACCCGATTATTTTATATTACCCTCCAAAGTGGTTTCTTTACAAATTATAAGTTTTGCCCACCCCTGTACCGAAACTTCTTTATCAAAATACGCATAAACAAAGCCAAATATGTAAGGCGTATATTTGTTTTCCTTTTTGTTTCAATGTGCATTTCTTAACTGAGTTACAAGCGAAACAAAAATGGTATTCCATAATACCCGAACTTCCTCTACTCCACCGCAGTAGCAGCCGGTAGATTGTAGTTTCGGGTGTTGCAGTACGAATGATCGGAGACAGAAGCTATAAAATGCACTCATTGATTAATCAGCATAACTTTAGATGCAAATGCTATGTGACATGTGAAATTAAATAAAACTCTGTTTTTTAAATAAGAAATAATGCAGTACATTTTATCAGATTAGTCACCTTATTTAATTAGTAAGTCCATTCTACTCCCTTTGATTGGAGCAAATCTGTCTAATACATGCTGGTTGAACTCTGGTATTCCCATTATCAGGTCTTTTTCGATGGAAGGCATAACCAATGGTAATAACCTTTCTTGGAACATCAATTCCTTGAAAGTGTCAATTCTTTTCGATGTGGAAAAACGCTTATTTTCTTTTGCTGACGTCATAGGTACAGTTATATTAATTTTAAAAGCTTTATACATTCACAAAATATTTTTTCTAGATTATTGCGAACAATTCATTCTAGCAAACCCAGTCCCTGACAGTGATCCTAATTCCTCTGCAGTGTAGACTGAAGAAAGGGCGCCGATTTATCTGTAAATTTGGGGGGACTCACTCAGACGCAGAAGATATATATATGAGGATGTTAAGACAAATTGCATTCAAATTATGCCAAATATTGTATATTCATAAATAGGAGGCCCACATGAGCTTTGGAGGGCCCGGGCCCCTCGGCTCCCCAGGATCGGCGTCCTTGGACGGAAGACAGTTCGTGGCAGAGTTTAGTGTTATAAAAATGTAAATTGAACACAGTTTGTCTAGGAAAATTTAAAACAAATTGTGGAAATATATCCAAGACAAACAACATTGCTGCCATATGATGTCCTGTGAATTTAAAGAGGATTTTTTTTGAACACTCGTCTGAATTGCACTTTGCTTGTTTTTTCTAAGCCTTAATTGCAAGTTTTTCATCAGTTTAGAGCTGGACAATTTTTTTTGTAAGTTATTTACAAAAGTCTTGGTATAGAATTCATTCAGAACTTGTAGATTATTTACAGAATTAGCAAACACACAACTCAAGTAAAACTAATAACTAAAAACAAAACAGCTGATTCAGAGAAAACAGCTGATGCAAAAGAGGTACCGATATATGAATTGTGAAACATTACAAATCATCCTTCTTGGTTGTTAAGGAATGCACAATGAACACAATATACTTCCACATGAGGCAAAACAATGCTTATCAATGTCATACGTTCTGGAAAGCAAACTTTGAAACCTGCCAGATGTAGGATCTGCTTGTAACAGAAGCCAAAAGTCAAAGAACTCAAACATTTCCAGTTCTACACTCAGAAATGTTTGCTGGGAGAGGTCCAAAGTATTTGAGGATGTCCAATACGTCTATGTAACATCGAACCTGTCTTATTCTGCACCTGAAAAGACGATAAGTAATTCTCAATTACTGTCACCTATATTTTTAGAGAAAACGATAGAACAATTAGTTTTATAAGAAAAGAAAGAGTACATGATGAAGCGTAAAATAAAATATTTAGCCTACATCAATCATTTTTCTGTTAAACGAGTATAGTTCGTTACGAAAGTCTACAAATGTTAGTCGAGTTTCGACATTTTTGGGAGGTCCGGACCTGGTGGAACTCCCTCGTGGCTGCGCCCCTAAGCACTGCTAACTAGTCCCAAATTCAATGTGGCGTTCCCCATCATATTATCATGGGAAATTATCAAGAATATAAAATACATTTGTTTTATAAGACAAGTATGTATATACTAAAATACTATTCTCAAAGGGGGCAATCTATATATTGACTTATTAATATTTGGTTCAAAATTTGCTGTACAAGAAGCCTTCATTATCTATATAAGCTAAGAGTTAAATTGCAAATGCGTGTTTACTTTCATTTGTTTTCTGCTCCACTACACATTTTCTTTCTTATTTTGTAATTCTGCAATCACTTTTTTTCAAATTGTCATTATATTGATTTGCTTCAGTACAGTCCCGCAATTTAAAAATATGAATGCATAAAAACAAATTCCATTTGTTAATTGCTAGTGAAAGAAAATTCAGAAATCTTATTTAGCACGAAACACCTTCTTGTTCACTGGAAACCGTGCCGCATTGTTGCAGAAGCACTGCAACGACTACTTCCGAGATAGGGGAAAGGAGACTTAACATTCCTTCCAATTGTCGCGCTATAGAAATCTAGTCGTTGTATGCTCGCTGCAACGCAATATAAATTAGAGACTGTGAAGGATTGTTTTTTGCTTTTTTAAACGGATTAATGTATTTTACAGCTACAGAAGTGAAAAATATGTTATTTAAAGTATATGGGAATATTATAAAATATTGTTTCCTGTTCTTTACTACTACTGCTAATACTACTTTTTATTAATATTTTGGTCGTTGCGCAACACTGCAACACTAATATTAGCCGCCACTGAGTCTACGCATAAAACATTTTGTTTCAAACTTTGGAAAATTTAATGTAATTTCCTTCAATACAGCTAATTTGAATTGTACTGTACATAACCTAAGAAATTAATGTGATTTATTGAAGAATTCGTACATACGGCGTAAAAGGACAGTTTATTTTAAATACAATATCGTTTGCAATTAATTATTCTATTTTTCTTAAGTCTTTTAAGCAATGAAAGAAATCCAATTTGTACCTTGAATTACTCAGATACAGTGTTTTGCCTTCGTAATATGGAAAATATGATACTCAGAATGTGATAACTGCTAGGGCTGAGTCCTAAATTGCAAGCGATGCACATACTTCAGGAATATTCAGATCTTCTTTGACACAAATGATTCACGAAAACCATCCAATCATATTAATAAAAGATCATAGTAAAATTTTATCTAACTTGTGGCAACCCTGCGTATATTTTATCATAGCCTATATGAAAATCTGGACTACTTGTTTTGGCCATTAGCCAAGATTTTTGAGCCTGTCATGGATTTCCAGTTCATGATCAATAGCAAGATAAGGTACTTGAGCAAATGTCGAACATTTTAATGGTTGGGCAAAACATACTTGAGCATCTGACCCGATCCCCAACTAACATTGTCTACCTCGATGCAATTATTCTTTGAAAGTGCATTTGGACTCACACCACTCACCATGCTTCTGATGGTGCATTAGTAGGATACCTTTACATGAGTTTGAATTCTTTTTAAGACGAACTCAGGTTCTATTCCCGGCGGGAGCTCGTGTGGTTCGGTTAAGCTGTAGGGCCATGACTCATATAGCCTCACTGCTGAATGGGACGCTAAACTAAAATCAAATTAAATCACCAAAAATTTTTGGAATGATCCAAAAAAATGGATTAAAATATTGCGATCTTGACCAAGAATTAGTTTTTGGATCAGGGGCCACTAGGGATGCACATGAGACAAGATTTGAGACTGTCTCGTCTCGAAAATGTGCTGTAAAAGTGATGTCTCGACTCGAAAAATATATATTTTTCTATCGGAAGAGCTGTGTCTCGACTCGAATTTTGTCAGGAAAATTCTGTCTCGATTCGTCTCGTGCGCATCCCTAGGGGCCACAAAATTTTAGAACGGCCCCTAATTCGAGTTTTCGTATTGTTTACGGAATAATCACATTATACTGAGTTAAATGATAGTTTGGGTTTGGCTACACTATATGTAGTTCTCCAGATATAAGACGTACATTGACCGAAATATATTGGATCTTTTGATCCAATAAATAAATAAATAAATAAATAAAATAAAATGGACTAGGTTGAATTGACTTTGTAAGAATTGCTAGAATATCATATATACTTTTGCTTACCTTTAAAAATTCTCTACAAGTTCAGCTGTAGAGCTGGAATTTAGAGTGGCCACCAGTCGGTCTAACCCCTTCCTGGCTATGAACTTGATTATAAGTTTTATAGTTTAATATTTTTAATTTGATGTAAAACAAAGTATTTCTCCAAAAATCGAAATTTCTTGAGCGAGTTTCAAAATTCACCTACTTCATTTACCAAAATCGGATTTTATCGAACCCCTGTAGTGGCAGTTGTGATATTAATCATATACTAACATAATATTACTTACGAATATTCTAGATGCTTTCATACAAAGAACTATGCTGCACTGAGATATGAAGGACTGAAATGGCTCTGAATAGAAATAGGAATGTGAAGTAATGAATAGGAAGTTGTAAAAAACAGAGTCATTAATACATAAAGAGAAGAATATCAGGAGCTGTACGAAACAAGAAACAAAAACAACCTTGTAAAATATTTATTTTTTAAAAAAACTTTATGTTTTATGGACGTATTCTGTAAATAAGTTGTTTTTTTTCTGTCTAGTACTGTGGGAAATAACTGCACTAACTTGTAAAACGATTAGTACACATTTAATAATAGTAATAATAATAATAAACAGGAATAGTTATGAAAAAAAGTAAGAAAAACGAACTGTATAAGCACAAGTGTTTGGAAACAATATGGAGAAACTTCTGGAAAATTATTCCTTACACGAAAGCACGAAATAGTTGTCACGGCCGGCTTTACCATCTGTACAACACGTGCATTTGCACGGGACAGCAAGTTTCGAAGACATCAATTTCTGTCATGATTATATTATTTATAATATATATATTTCTTGTTGGAAACAGACTTCATAATGATGGTAGGTTAAATTTACTAAGCTGACCTATTTAAATACTTCATTCATAAATCATGTTTAGGTCGCATTAGTTTAAGGTTACACCAGTGACGGATCCAAGGGGGCCATCGCCCCCCTCAAAAGAGCAAACTTCCTTATTTTAAATATGTAAATAAAACCCATCCCAGAGTTTGGAGCTTTTAAAAGTAGGTCTAACTAGCAGTATTACAACCCACCGCCCCTTCCAGAAGTCCTCCTGGATGCGCCCCAGGGTTACACTGACTGTGCTAAAACAAATGTTCAAACAAATCCCAGCATAATTTGCTTGATTGTTGTCAAATACAAGAACTCAATTCTTTAACAATAGCGTACACCTGTTCCGTAGTTAGTTATCATAGTTGATGTGGAAACTAGTCTTATCTTTGTAACAAACAAGTTCCTTGTCATTTAGAGTCGAAACAAGTTTCTTTTCTATTAATTTTTAACAGATGTAGAAGGAAAATCGAGAAATTAAGATAAAAGAGCTAGTTGCACTGGAATTGCAATCTGATGTATTGAGATTGAAGCTCGATATTCAATTCTATAAAAATGGATTATCATCTTTCCTCTGCAGATGTGTTTGTTTATCTTTCACTAACATAATAGATTATTATTTTAAAAAGAAACAGACACAACGAGATTGTATTTGTAGTATTTAGGCCCTTCTGAGTGCGGGTGCACTTTCCTTACCCTTTATTATTCATGATGTGGTAGCGTACTTAGAATTGTGGCTTTTAAGTTTTGTTCTTTCTGGAGAAAAATAGACGAGCGCTAAATTCCCTAGAGCTGGCCATGATAGTTGTAGTCTTACCTGGTGCAGAAATGCACACTGAAAAGTTTCGCAACGATGTAGAAAGGGAACGAAATGTCACATGAAGGTCAAATAAAAGAGTTGCAATGATTATTTCGACACAAAGATTATATTATTATACCAGAGGATTATGAAGTGTGTTTGTGAGTTTATGGATTTTGTCTTTTATCGTACTTCTATAGAACTTCTTAGGAATTTCATGTTTTTTGGGTGAATCATCCTTACGCCTCCCTCGTTCTACCCCTTATTTTTGGGGGCAGAGTGGCTCAGTGGTAGAACGCTTATCTCTGGTGTGTGAGGTTCTTGGTTCGATTCCCGGCTAAGTAAATTTGTGGTGGAGAACATCGTGTCGGTGGATTTTCTCGGGGTACTCCCATTTCCTCCCACTTTTTCATTCTACAAATTTTTCCATCATCGTTCACTTGCTTCAATCATCATCTCCCTTAGCCTAACGGGCATAATCGTGGAACGTTAAACTGAAACATTTCATTTCATTTTCATTTTTACCTCTCATGTACTTACATCATTCAATTTTTCATTTGACTCACTTTCTATTTTACATCCGTCCCACTGTACTTTTTTTAAAGTAAAAGCTTTATTATTACACGTAATCTATAATTCCCAGTATTATGAGAACAAGGTACAATACTTGTTTTACAATAACAATCTAAAAAGTTCACTGAATAAGTATGACATTCATTATCTCACGCATGTTACAGGTAATACCTAATTTCCTTCTGTATATAATTTTGCAAGGTGTAGAAGCCATGGAGAACTTCTTTATTAAACCTTGAGATGTAACGAAATACAAAGAAATACATTGAAATAATATACCAGGATGGTAATAATCTTTTTAGACTTCTAAACTAAGTATGCTGTATAAGAGTAGAAAGTCTTCTAGAATGAAGAAAGAATTTTTCCGAATTCCAGACTTTCGAAATCCGAAAAGTGAAATTTCCGATTTCGAAAAGTTTTGGCCATCCCTACTAATTTCCTGTGTGTGTGTGTAATCCTTGTCACCGGCTTCCTAAGCTCATTTATTGCTTTTAAATTAAAACGGGAAAAACAGTGTTAATTTTTTTTTTACTTAATTGACCAACCCTCGTATATGAAAGGAGTTTCTCAGAACTGTTCTCTCACAAGTTTGGTATGCTTGCTTGTGTGTTTGGCCCTTGTTTTAAGACCAGGGAACCACGGGGGTTTGGTGTCTGGTACTCAATACTTGTAAAAGAGACTGAGGTACCCCACAATAGAACCATAAACACACATCATAGAGGACAAATAGTGTCAAAAATCTTAAAATTTTCAATTCCTGTCATTTTTTTATCAATTCATTTATCCAAATTTTCAAGGGTACTTATTTACAACCCATAGATCTCTCCAATATTTTTAGTTCCGGGAATTCCCAAGTTTAATGCAGGTGGGCCAATGTACCACTCACAAAATCAAGATCAATGACTTGTGACGTTATACCACGTGACTGGAGTTACATGACTCCCAATAGCTAATCAAGCAAAAGTATCCTGAACGAAGAGTTACTAATGTGATTATAAATGTAAGAATTAACAGTGATATACGTAAATATGTAAAAATCTTCAATTTAAAATTTGTGTGTCATCTTTTAGTAGGGTAAAATTAGCGGTTGACCCGGAACTAAATACTATTGAAATAATCTTTGGGATATGAGATCTTGAGATCAGGCAGCTATGAGCGAATTAACCAGAGAATGCTAAAAATCTGGAAGTTTGCGTAATTCGAGATATTCTGGGTTGAAGTTGTAACTCAAAATTGCGTTTTGAAAGAAATGCTGCTATTTAAGTAATACCAGTTAGTACATACAAAAGTTGTTTTATGCATGCAGTGCAATATACATTTATACAGCACTGCATGCATAAAACGCAATTTAACTAGACAGTGGCAAGTTATAAGACAGTGGCAATAAGATAGTGGCAATAAGACAGTGGCAAGTTATAAGACAGTGGCAATAAGATAGTGGCAATAAGACAGTGGCAATTTATAGTCAAAATGTGTTGAAATTTCAATACTGGTACAGATGGTTATAAACAGGGTGACTCAAAAGTCCGGCACGATAAGGCAAATGGGTAAAATACATCCGAGCAGCGAGGCAAACATGGATGAGAATAAAAGTTCAATATTTTCAAACGTAGTTTGCAATTTTGTAAAGAAAAAGTCTCCACAGCGTTTTCACCATATTGTCCCTGAGTCAAAAAAATCGAATTGCTGTTTCCTGATTCATTACTGTAAAAATAGTTAAAATATATTTATATGAATTCCCATTTCAGTGTAATTTATATTGCATAACCTGTTTCTATCCTGTATGAATTCATTATTTTATTTAAATACAAAATACTTCTTTGAATTCTCTTACAACTTAATGTTTTATTGATTTCAATGTTCCATTCCTTGTTTCTGAACCTTTAATGCAAGTAACTGCAACTCAATTGCCAATTATTATTTATTTTGTTTGTGAAGTTATTTTCTATATACTGTCTTGATTGCATTTCTTGCCAGTATTTATTCCTCTTCCACTTCTATACATGCAAGCCGTAATGACACGTTCTCTGTTTGGTTCACTAATTAAACAAATTTTGATCCATCCATAAATGGACCTTACTACGTGTCGAAGCAACATCCGCCATCAATAACGAATGATTCTGATAGCTCAGGTTCCTCAGATGCACTGACGCAGAGGACTCAGATGCGGTGTAACGCTCTCAAATTCTTTCATAAGTGAATGAATTGGTGCAGCTTTTGGTTGGGCGGGAGTGAGTTCATGTGCTAAATTCTGGGATGATGTGTGGTAGAGCTCAACCAGCGTAGCAAGTCACCAGAAGAGAGTTGAATTTTCGAAATAGTGAATACTATTACTAATGTGAACTCCTTTTCCTACATGCTGTGATGTTTTCGCTTGGTCAGTCTTCTCCAGTCTAACGGCATTCCAAGGTTTGCCATCCAACATCTGATGTATTCCATTACCAACAACATCTAAGTCGTCACAGTTCACTTTGTCATCAACTCCTGTTATAACGCCAGTAGCTATATTGCGCAACGATGAGTCGTACACTGAAAAAGGTTGATGCTTATTTAGCAGCCATTGTATCATAAGTCTTTGGTTACTACGGTTCCTCTTCATACGTGATGGCAATAGCTCACAATGTTGTCCACTCTGTTGGCGTTCAGTTCCAGTTAAAGATGTCATAGCAGAATACATCTCTCCAAATATATACAGACATTGAATCCGTGTGTCACATGTATTTTGTATCATTCCATGACCGTGGGTTAAACCTCCTCTACTCTTGATAACACGCATCATACTCTGTTCAATTGCAAGGTCCGAGGAATTCCTTTCCAGTTTTCTGATGTTCGACGGATGACATAATTTCCATGGTTTCGAAACTGATCGTATAGGTACCGATGTGTAAATTGTAATTGTTGCATCATCTGAAGGTATATCCGTCCACACTTAGTATACATATTGTACCCTGTCGCAGCAAATGGAGGTAGCATACTTGCCACAACAGCAAATATTAAACGTACAAAATAATTTTAGCTATGTACGGATGTTCTATATATATATTTTATCTATTGTCCTAGTGTGGCTGACTTTTGAATCGTGCTGTATAAGGTAAATATCGCAATATAATTACTATCTTCAATTTGATAATTCAAAACATTATTAGAGACAAAATAAATATGTAAAATAGATACATTAACAATAATTATGGTTATGTGTTACATAAATCCAAACAGCAAAATTTGTTGAAAACTGTGGTCCAAAATTCAAGTATTCACAGAACAATTTTCGCAAAGTGCCATGCTTTAGCATTTCGTCTATGAAGAGTACCAATACCCATTATCGCTACAGCAAAACATAATTTCAATAGTATTTAGTTCTGGGTTGTGAGAAATTTTTGGCTATCTTTACCCTACTATTTGGGCTAGTTTTTAATTCAATCTGGTATCCCTAATTCAGGCGTACGCAAATTGATTTTTGTTTGTGAAAGAGGAAAGCTGTAAGTTGTTCGTAGTATACAAAGTGTCCGGAAAAGATTGTACCCTTCTCTTTATTTTTTCCAAGTGTCCAGTGTGAGCAGAGAGGTGTTAGTGGCAAGGATTGCTCTTAGATAGCCTACTTCAAGTTTTGATTCAAATACTCGCGGTTCCTAAGATCCAAGACCAAGATGGCGTTCACACAGTAACAGAAGGTATTTTGTGCTGTAGAACATGTAAAAACAACGTCAGTCATTACAGTTCAGCCCAACTTTCAGCGAGAGTTTGGGGTCGATCCACTTGACAAGAACTCCATTAAACGTTGACATACACAACTCATGGAGACAGGTTGGCTATGCAAAGGCAAAATGACCGGGAGTCCTTTGCATTCAAAGGAGACAGTGGATAAAGTTCGGCAATCCTTCCAACCCGTGAGAAGTCAGTTCGGAAAGTGAGCCGTGAGTTAACATTGCCCCGCTCAATAGTCTGGGATGTTCTTTGTAAGTATTTGAAATCCAAGGCTTAGATGCTGCAACTTGTGCAGGCACTCACTGAAGATGATGACAAAAAAAAAAAAAAAAAAAAATCTCACTGTATTCAGTGTAGACATATTGGGATTGCTGGAAAATGATTATTTTAGGGACAAGGTAGTGTTCAGTGTTCAGGCGACCTTCCATATCAACGGCAAAATTAACAGGCATAATGTTCTAATCTGAAGTTCAGAACATCCTCGGTAAATCATTGGGCATGTTAGGGATTCTTCAAAGTTGAACGTCTTTGTTGCTATATGCAAAACGAAGCTTTATGAGCATTTTGCTTTACAGAAAGAACTGTAACGGGTCACTCGCATCTTGATATGCTTCAGATGAGGTTGATATCATAACTTGAAGAGGACTCCCGACGTTTAATTTTCCAACAGGATGGAGCTCTACCACATTTCCACAATGATGTGAGAGAGATCTGAATGAAAATCTACGACGTTGGATAGGTCGGTTGGTTCTGACGATAAAGCCTTGTTGAGATGGCCCTTGAGGTTTCCAAACATGTCACCATACCGACTTCTTTTTGTAGGGCTTTGTCAAAGACCGAGTCTTTGTCCCAGCATTGCCTCGAGAACTGACGGAGCTGCAAGAACAGAACACAGAAGCTTTTGTTGCCGTTATAAAACCTGTTGATTCGAGTATAGGAGAAAATGGACTATCGACCAGATATCTGGCGAGTTCCAATACTGAATCTTTGTAAGGTAGGTAAAATATACCTTGATATATTACCTTACTTTTGATATATAAAATATTCTAATATCACATCAGAGGGCCCGAGAATATATATTTGAAAAAGGTCGGACACGGTATAAATTACGCAATTCGTCGTTATTAAGTTTCCGCCACCCTCTATTCCCGTTTATTTACTTATTTACAGTATTTATTTCATTTTCCGCCGAAAGAATTTAGCGTTCATGGCTTCGTCAAGAGATACAGTTACAATTACAATTAATAATAATAATAATTACAAGAGATACGCTACAATTAATAATACAATTATTAGAAAAATAATATATAATAACAGGTAAAAACCAGTTTTCCGTCAATTTATCAATACGTCCATCAGTGTTACTCGCAACCGAGCAACTTGTACTTAGGAGACGAAATAATCCTCTCTCAGCGTGGCGTACAACAAGGCGACCCTCTTGGCCCTGGTTTGTTCGCACTAACTTTACAATCTATCGTTAACAGTATCAATACGGAACTGAACATATGGTATTTGGATGACGGGACTGTAGCTGGAGACAAGGATACAGTACTAGAGACATTAGAAATGATCCGTAGACAGGCTAAGGAGATCGAATTGCAAATGAATTTCTCCAAATGTGAGGTCAGCTTTCTCGGAGTCTCCAAAGAGCAGTCTAATAACCTCTTCAAGCTGTTTGACGAAGCCGCGCGTGGGATTCAAACAATTTCGACAGATGACGCCAGCTTGTTAGGAGCGGCATTATCTAATGAGGCAAGACGAACAATATTAAAAGACAAAATTTCTAAATTAGAATTCTTCTTTACACGTCTTTCCTTGATTTCAGCACACACTGTCTTTTACCTACTACGCGCCTCATTGTCCATGCCAAGGCTGCTATATTTTCTTCTCTGCGCTCCTTCTTGGTGGGATGCTGATCTTCTGGAATGCTATGACAACACCTTAAAAACCGGTCTAGAATCTATCCTGAATTGTTCACTCAACAAAAACTCTTGGTTGCAGGCGTCCCTCCCTGTCAACCACGGAGGTCTCGGCTTTCGCCGCGCCATGGACCTGGCTATTTCATCCTTTCTGTCTTCATTCTATGGCACTATGCCATTGATCGAGACCATTCTCCAACAAGATCTTAGCCTTGTAACGGATTCGGATGTCAACGACAGCATTTCTAAGTGGTCATTTATCGTGGGATCAGATCCCCCTGATCTTGATAAGAGAGGATTACAATCCTCTTGGGATGATCCCATTATAAATCATCACTTTTATTCTCTACTTCAGTCATCCGATAACCCAGAAGACAAGACCAGACTCCTAGCTACATCATCTCCTGAATCAGGCGCTTGGCTCCATGCTATCCCATCACCTTCTTTAGGACTGCATTTTCCCAATGACAGTTTTCGAATTGCCAGTGCACTGCGTTTGGGAGCAGATGTTTATGATCAACACAGATGTCCTGCCTGTAGAAGTGTCGTAAACAAGAAGGGCCTTCACGGACTCTCCTGTGCCAATAGTGCGGACAGACATTCACTCCACTACAGTGTGAACGACATTATCATGAGGGCACTAATTTCAGCAGGCGTTCCTTCTATACGCGAACCGTTGGAATGCAGTCATGCAGACGGTAAGAGGCCAGATGGTATGACTCTAATACCGTGGAAGAAAGGAAAAGCACTTCTATGGGATTTTATTTGTTCCGATACCTTCGCCCCATCAAATCTACATTCTTCTTCAGCACAAGCTGGCAACGTCGCTGCTCGCCGTGAAACAGAAAAACGCAAAAAGTACAGCAATTTCAAGGTGACCAGACGTCCCGTTTTAGCCGGGACAGTCCCTTATTTTCAACCGCTGTCCCATTTTTTCTGAATCTCAAACGGGACGCCTAAATGTCCCTGTTTTTAAGCGAAAATGACCCAGGTGTCCCGTAATTATTATTCAAAATATAAATTGTCAATGCAAATTCTACGCTCTTCCGTACCGACACTCATTGGGAAGGTTCAACCGTGCCTAGAACTTCTGAATGTTCAAATGGGAATTGAGCGTTCTGTGCTTCAAATGGAAATTGAGTTGGAACTCTGTTCAAGTAGTCAAAAGTATTGTTGTGCTGTACTTAAGTTGGAAACGCTGTGTTATCATTTTTACTTGTATGTTTTATAAATTGAAAACACTGCTGAGTCCCAAAATGCAATGTGTAATTTCCCCTCCGCCCCCCCTCCCTTCGTCGCCGATTCGTATGCGTCCCGTTTTTGAAAGTAAAAGTTCTGGTCACCTTGAGCAATTTACTTGACAAATATCATTTTGTCGCTATAGCTATCGAATCAAGTGGTTTCTGGGACCCCGAAGGTCTTAACTTTATAAAAGAAGTTGGTCACCGCATTTATTTATCGTCAGGAGACACTAGAGCAACCTCTTTTCTACTGCAACGCATCAGTATGGCAGTACAAAGAGGGAACGTTGCATCAGTTTTGGGAACGCTACCCTCTGGTAAGGTACTAGAGGAGATCTTTTTTCTGTAATCATCACTGCGAAAGTTTGAAAGTGCTGTTGTTTTAAAGCTTCTCGACAATTGTTAATCATTTTACTTGTAATTGTGTTCATTTGCTTATTCTTTTATGTATCGCAACAATTGTTCCGCAGGTGTAGTCAATTTCCAATATTATTGTTCTCATAGTCTATGTTTCTACACATGTATTGTTAAATTGTCTTCCATTGTTAAATTTGTCTACATGCTTGTTGAGTTTCTTTTTCTAGTATAAACAATCTCTTGAATTCTAATCAAACATTACTGTGTATTATATTTTTCAATTTAATAAAGTTTTGCTGAAATACGACAAAAAAGAAATCATACAAATTAAGAAACATAATACAATATATAATAATAATAATACGAAATATATACGTAACAATAAAAGTAAAAGTGTATTTTTAGAGAAACATGTTTAAGTAACAGTAACTTGAGGTGTCTTTTAAACTGCAAGTTTGGCATTCGTTTGACACGATCTGGTAATTTATTATAAAGTTTTATTCCTATGTGGTGTAACGAATTTTGAGTTCTTGTCAGACGGAAATTTTGGATATGAATATGATTGGTTGTTCTTGTGTTGTATTGGTGTAAGTCCGAATTGAGTTGAAAGTTTCTTTTATTCATATGTATGAATGATGTTTCGAGAATGTATATACACGGCAAATAATGGTAATATTTTAAGTTTCTGAAACAGTGGTCTACTTGGTGTATGAAACGGAACTGGGTCCGAATATTCGCCTCAGGATTCTATTCTCAAATACTTTCAGTCTATACTTTTCCCTTACAGTAAGCGACCATTGTTTCCCAACCGTACAATACAACAGTCATAATTATCGTTTTATATATTTCAAGCTTCAAATTATTCTCAAAGACAAAAGATTTTTGGACTGTACAGTACCGTATAATAACGCGAATTTCTTATGTTAGTCGACATTTAATTTCTTTGTATAATAGCCTCTTACAATAGGAAGAGAAAAAGTTACAAAAAGTTAGAGGGATCTCTATGGGTATCTGCAGCGGGCGGCAAAGGAGGTCAATTGCCCTTGTGGATTTCCGAAGGGGATTCAGTTCTTCGACGTCAAATCATTTATTAGATTTCCTTACTCATTCACTACAGTGTTTAATATACTTACTGTAGTTAATAAAGTTATGGAGTATGCATCAATAATAACCGTTTTACATGATGCACGTAGGCACTGGCGCAAATTCCGGGGGATGAGGGGGACATGTCCCCCAATCTTTGAACTGGGGAGACTGTCCCCCCAATAATCCGATTTGAAATGTGTTTTTTTTTTCTTTTTTCGGGAGGAAAGTGATGATTTGCTTCCGATTGCCACAAAACAAAGTTAGATGAAATTGATATCCTCCTCAGAATAAGCCTCAAACTTGTCCGCCTCCCAATGTTGAAGACAACTCTCCTCCCTTGATCCTCCAAAACATTGTTTTTGAACTTCATAAATATTTTGATCATCACTTAGGGAAAAAAAAAATTATGGGAACGGTATCCCTCCCAATGTTGAAGACAGATTTGCGCCGCTGCACCTAGGTATTATGTGCATCTCGTTTTCCTCCCCTTGCAAAAAATCGTGCGAACGTTTATTATTATTATTATTATTATTATTATTATTATTATTATTATTATTATTATTATTATTATTATTATTATTATTATTATTATTATTATTATCTATATATATAAAAGAGAACGTACAAAATCCTTTGTCCGCTCATCACGCTAATACGGCTGAACCAATTTCTTTCATTTTTGGGGGGTTATTAGGATTTGGACCCTAGATGGTTTTTATCATATCACTTTAATTTTTAATTACCAGTGTCTTGAGATAATTGACCATTCAAGTGTCCATAACGTACAAATCCTTTGTTATTAGTTCATCATAGGTAAAAATAAACGTATTTATATGCAACCCGCATGAACGTGTCACTCGGCGGGTTAACATAAATGACAGGCGATATACAGCGGAAAATAGCTTGAATCTTCTGTTTAAAATTTTTTAATTGATTTGCTTATTTTTACAGACACTTTTACAATATGCCAGCACCGGGATGACCGCAGCGAAGCGGGGCGGGTTAACATAAATGACAGGCGATATAATGTTAAGATTTACTGCAATCTTCTATGGTTTTTATCATATCACTTGAAAGCGAAAAAGTAAAAATTATCTAAGTAACAAAGTTTATTGCGTTCCGGGGTGACCGCAGCGAAGCGGGGTGAACGCTGCTAGTTATTATTAAACGCAAAATGCCACAAATGATCAAGAAAAGCTTCCTGTTACTGCCAGCAGATGGGAGTTATTGTATGTTTGGCAACTGCTGCCATCTATCGGCTTCGAAAAACACTTCAAACTACTACATTGCACATATTGACGTTTAAAAAGAAATGAAAAAAACTATTTGGAATGAGGAAATCTTTTTCTTAATATTTCGATGAGAAGAGCACCGGCAATGGTATTTGTTCTGTCAATATATTAGACCAATAATAATTAGCTCTCAGTATATTGTTACTACAACCTAGCCAATATCCCGAAGCTTTACAACGAACAATATTTTTCGCCTGCTCCGTTGGTCTAAGGTAGGGTTGGTACTTTTCGAAAGCAAAATGTAGGAACACTTTCTGTTGCTATTGGGAGGAGGGATACCAGTGATTCTTTTCTCCGTAATGTACTAGAAGTCTTTCTTGTGAAGAGCGAATTGTATTTTTCAACGGTAACTATCCAAAGGAACAAAGGCAAAGCAAGTCATACAGGGCATGTATCATTTAATACCAACAAGCCCAGGTGAACCGAACTCAGAAATTCCCGGCATGCAAAGCTGGGGAATACAGCCTCTGTTGTCGAGCCAAGGATATTCCTCACCGAGCTCGGCCACCGAATACTATAACGACCTTTGTTTTTGTTAGACTATGGGCTACTTGGCTATCAAATTTCGTTTAGATCCGGCCAGTAGTTACCGACAAATAAAGTACCACATGTGCCGAATCTTTCCCTGACCAAGCCTTGTCACCAAATATTGATCGTTATTGCATAGACTATGGGCTAGTTGTTCCCCAAATTTGGTTTAAATCCGACCAATAGTTACTGAGAAATAGAGTATCGCATAAAAGGCGAGCCGAACCAAGCCGAGTGTATCCCTGGTCAAGGCCGGCCACCAAATAACAATTTTTATTCCTTATACCGTGGGCCATTTGGCCAAAAATTTGATTCATATTCAGCCAGTAGTTATCGAGAATAAAGTACCACACACACACTCACTCATATATATTTGGAGTGAAGCTGTAAGCTCCCGTGTACTAATAAAAATTGATCTATACTTAATTTAAATAATATGTAGCCGATGTAGATTTTATGTTGCCAGGCACATTCCTATCTATTTGCCTAACTGCGACTGTTGTGAGGTTTGCTCTTATCTCTTAAGGTTCTGTATTGCTGTATCTCAGAGTATGAAGTGCGTAAGTCACAAATCCTTGTTTTCCAGAAAACAGCAAAAACACTTACTTAAGCACTAAATACATACCGGTATTGGACATACTGTAGTACATTATATTCTTGGTTAGTTACATCATCAACCTGTATAGAACAAAATACAATCAACCATTCGTTGCAGACCTCCGGAAGATATACAAAACTGGTTTTAACTCATTTTCGCCAAAATTGGACTTACGCACTTCATGTTCTCAGATACAGAAGTAGAAGAAGAAGAAGAAGTCGAAAAATAAAATGAAATGAAATCTTTGAGTTATACGTCCCACGGTTATGCCGGTTAGGCTAAAGGAGACGGTGATGATGAGTAATGAATGAAATGGTGGAATGAAGAAAGTGGGAGGAAACTTGAGAACCCCGAGAAAACCCACGCACACGAAGAAGTCGAGTTGGTAAGCTGATACCCTAAGTTGAACATAACAACATAAAGAAAGATATGACGCACAGAAACATATATCAGAAAATAAAAAGAAATCTTTAAGTTTACGTCCCACGGTTATGCCGGTTAGGCTAAAGGAGACGGTGATGATGAGTAATGAATGAAATGGTGGAATGAAGAAAGTGGGAGGAAACGGGAGAACCCCGAGAAAACCCACGCACACGAAGAAGTCGAGTTGGTAAGCTGATACCCTAAGTTGAACATAACAACATAAAGAAAGATATGACGCACAGAAACATATATCAGAAAATAAAAAGAAATCTTTAAGTTTACGTCCCACGGTTATGCCGGTTAGGCTAAAGGAGACGGTGAAGATGAGAAATGAATGAAATGAAGAAAGTCGGAGAACCTCGAGAAAACCCCACGAGCACGCTGTTTGTCCACCACAAAGTCCACACGGCGCGAACTGGGATCGAACCAGGGACCCCAAGCACCGGAGGTGAACGCTTTGCCTTTGAGCCACCGCACCCCCTTATCGGAAAATAAGTAAAATATCTAGTTTATTTACAAGTCTATGTCCCCTGCTCAAAGTGAGTTCTGGATCTGCCTCTGATAGGCTATAATAGATGATCTACACTGTTTCTACTGGGATCCGAAACAATACTTTTAGGTTTATCTAAAGCTAATTATTCTCCACCGGGTATTGGGAATCAAACCCAGGAACACATGAACAGAAGCATGCATGGTAAAGTGACCATAGTGACTCCGTGTAGCATAATCGCTAACTCTCACCTTTGGTGCGACCGGTTCCGGGTTCGATTACCGGTGAGGACACTCAGTCGAAAAGATGTAATAGGTTTATCAGGGTAGCAGTGGCGGCTTTAGCGGGTAGGCACGGGCCCACCCAAAATTTTGGAAAAATATATAAACGGTAAAAGATACAATAAAGAGTAAATATATTATTTAACAAATAGCATCAACCATTTCTGTAAAGTAATTTCCTACTGTCATTAATCAATCAAATGTGTATATGTATCCATAAACGAGATAGCAGGTCTACCCAAAATTAAAATCCTAAAATCGCCGCTGCAGGCTAGACATCCTGACAAGTTAAGGGTCCAAATGGATGGATCGAGTTGCGGAATGAGACATTGTGCGCCTGGTAGAGGACGTGAAAATATGTGTATGTGCAGAGTTATAGCGGCTGAGTGCTATAACCTAAGAAACGGAGGGGGTCAAAGTTGTGGGAGAAGGGCTATGCTATGTTATAGAAATACATAAAATCAACTGTTGAGTCGTAAAAATAGGGAAAGATACACAATGCAAACGATAGTAGTTTAACATATTGGCAAAAGAAGATTGTTCTTATATTACGAAGCTCCGCCGCCATCTTGAAATCCGCCATTTTGAAACCTGTGATATTTTTTTAAATGGAAGATTAATCATGTTATATATCAATTAGAGTCAGCATGTTCTCAAAAAGTCAATTATGAACTTTAGTTATCGTTATCTGTACTTCTTTGGAAGATTTAGGATCATCTTTGTAGTTATTTACGAAAATTTATGAGACTGATACTCGTATGTTGAAAGTTAGATTATCACGAAAACAAATATATGTTAAACATATTTACAAGCCAAGAAAACTGACAGTGAATTTTGATATACCTAACAGTGGTTTATATATGGCCTTTTGTTAAATGACATACTTACTAATATAGAACATAATACAATAAAATCTGATAGACTGGAACGCAATTATTACGTACTATACATAGAACACTATTTTTCTCACCACTTGCTATATTTTTCACTCAACTTTCTTTGTCCACCTTCATAAGGAATGGCAACTAGGGACGAGCGTAGTATGTGATATCTAGATGAAAAGTGGACTACTGCAGTAGAATGTGTTTTCATGATAATCCAGAATTTCAACATACGAGTATCAGTCTCCTAAATTTTCGTAAATAACTATAAAGATAATCCTAAATCTTACACATAAGTACAGGTAACGATCAATAGAGTTCATAACTAACTTTTTGAGAATATGCTGACCCTAATTGATATATCACACGACTAAAAAAATATCACAGGTTTCAAAATGGCGGATTTCAAGATGGCGGCGGAGCTTCGTAATATAAGAACAATCTTCTTTTGCCAATATGTGAAACTACTACTGTTTGCATTGTCTAGCTTTCCCTATTTTTACGACTCAACAGTTGATTTGATGTATTTGTATAACATAGCTACCATAGCTCTTCTCCCACCAACTTTGACTTCCTTCTCCTCCGTTTCTTATGGCGCTCAGCCGCTATAACTCTGCACATACACATATTTTCACATCCTTTATCAAACACACTATGTCTCATCCCGCAACTCGATTCATCCAGTTGGACCTTTTACTTGTGAGTGAGGTTTCTCCTAGGTCTTTCTCATTCAAATGCCGGAATGGTACCTAACGTAGAGGTCCCATCTCACTTCATTCCCCAGTACTTTTTGCTCCCCGTTCCCTTGATAGCGTGCTCACGAAAGAACGTAATCCTTCGTACGTGGCGGATTTTGGGCAATAGGTGCAGGTAATAGCCAGAAAATATAGAAATAAACAAACGAAACAACCGTAATTGATTAAGGTGTTTTTTTTTGTTTTTTTTTTTTAAGCATCAAAGTTATATAACCGAACAACTATGCGTAATGTGAAATACGAATCATTATTTGATTTGTTTTTATCTGATACACTGTGGCTCTAGTCTCCCAATCCTGAGACCATAATCCCTCCCTGCTAGTGTAGTATCTAGCGTCTTTAGCTTTGTGCGCTTGGGCTCGGGTTCAAATCTCGATGAAAAAATACAAAAACTTAATTTATATTCATTCACTTCCACGAATGCGCTTACGAGATTATTGGGGGAGACATTGAGGATGAATAGTATATAGGGATCATAATAGTAAATGTTGGGGAAAAAAGTTGTATTTGAGATATAGAATGATAAATTTGAAGGTTAAGGATATGGATATGAAAAAAAAACGCTAAAAATGGATAATTGTGCCCTGCACAATAGGGATGATAATTTTGCAATCGGGGCTCGTTTACTTGGGCTTATACGCAATTTTAATGAGGCTCACAGTTGATACAGCTCGGACTCGCTATGCTCAACAATGCTGTGGGTACCTGGATCTCACTCATTGTTATCGCAGTCGCTGAAGGCGCGCATTGACTGTCCTCAATGGGGCTTGCGCTCTCTCAGATTAGGACTCTGGCAAACCACATGAGCTTGTGGTCAATTAATGACCTCGAAGCCAATTGAGTATCAGAGCATTTCTCTCGATCTTTGACAATACGGAAAGTGTTTACTCTAAATAGAATTGAGATATGGTCCGGAAGAGAAACGAAAAGTCGAAATGAGGAGAAATATTTATGTGGCGTCTTGCTTGTAAATATTTAAAAGAGTAAGTTGAGGGGGACTTAAACTTTAGTGAGAAAAAGTCTCAGATTGATCCTTGAGAGTACAGGTTTAGATCAAGCAGTTCTTTGGAAGATCATCTTCTTACGACGTATCATGCACAGGGGTGCTGAAATAAATGGCCAAGAGAAAATAACCCCGAAAGAAGTAACGTCTAAATCTAAACAGTAGAGGTTAAAAATTACCTCGAAAAAAAATCGAACCCGGCTTATAAGGGAAGTTGCTCAACCAGAGGACATTTTTGATGTTTTGTTTTGTTGAAATACGTTATTGGCACAAAGGTAAAGGATAAAATGTGTTTACTATAACTAGGTACTTCAGGTTCGTATTGTACGAGGGAGAACCCAAAAAAACTTTGTTCTAAAAAGTTAATTAATTTATTTATTTATTTATTTATTTTAATACTTTCAGTCTCCTTCAAAGTAATCTCCATTAGAAGAGATGCAGTTCTCCAGTCTTCTTTGTCGCTGTTTGAAGCATCTCTGGAACTCTTCAACTTTGATATCGTCCAGTGCCCTCTGCTAAGTTCTTTTTAAACGCTCCACATCATCACAACGCCTCTCTTTTAGATTTTTTCATTCTCGGGAATAGAAAAGAAAAGTCTCACGGAGCTGGGCCTGGCAAATACGGAGAGTAGGGAACGATAGCCTACTCGTGAGAGCCCAAGTAACCAGATCCTGTGTGAGCAGACGAGGAACAAACTTAGTAGGGACGCTTCTCTTGCAAATTCTCAATGAAAATCCGCTGGCACAAGCTCCAACACTCATCTGTATGTTCTAAAATTTTGTCAATCGTGATTCTTGGTTGATTTTTTGGTGGATTTTTTCAATGTTTTTGTCGTTTTGAGATGGTGAAGAGCGCCCAGAACGAGCATGATCTTCAACACTGATCTTGTCATGTCTAAACCTCTGAAACCACTCGAAAACTTGTGTGCGCTCATAGCACCCTTTTTGGAAGCCTGTTAAAGCTTTTGGTAAACTTCCGTTGCAAGCAAGAAGCAAATTTTCTATCATGGTTTTTGTTCCTTTAAATCTCTCATAACGATTTCGCAGATTGCAAAAGGGAACAGTTGAGAAAAACAACACTACAATCAAACATAAACATCAACCTCCTACGCAGATGCCGCTTGGGGCAACCGATTTGGGAAGGTCTGTACCATACCTATCTAGCGAGAGAACTCTCTACTACTCCTAGGAGCGGCCGCGTGCTTTCAGTCCGTTATTTTGGGTCCCTCTTCGTATATTGAATTTACAAGAATGTTGCAGCAATTAGAATCACAGAACGGATTGTAGTGAACAAGCATTTCGTCCCTTGTTGTGATACGTGGAGATCTCGGGTCGCGGAAGAATTATGATCACTTCTAGATGAAATTAGAAATAAATCAGGACAAATTTTGTACGTAAATTTACAAAAGTAGAAGAGATGAGAAAACTTTTGAGAAAATCACGACGAGAAGAGACAACACTTGTACAAAATTTACCAAAGGAGACGGTAAAATCTTATTTCCCGCAGTGGCGGAACTAGAGCGTAAAAGCTGGGGGTGTAGTCAGCCAGAACCCAGTCTATGATAGGTATATCATGAGTTTATTATAAAGTTTCAAATACCCTAATAACTTAAATTACTTTTCTCAGTCTAAAAACTGGAGGACGTAGGTCCCTGGTTTCGGGCTGGGTCCGCCACTGATTTTTCGTCTCATGGATAACACTACCTAGAAGTTTGCACGGACTCTGGCCGGCCTCAGGCAATAAACTTTTAAATATATAGCCATATTTCTCGGGTCTAACTTTGTAAATGTACTGTACAAAGATATTTATTGGACCGTTCTTTCTGGAAAACTTTTAAAGCATAACTGCAAAACTAAATCACAAATTGGTGTAAATGAAAATACAATTTTGATATAATTATTAATTTTCTGTTATTCGGGCTTATTTCGGGCTCATTTGATTATTACATGAGCTTGGGCAGGCTCGGGCCTATATGCTAAAACATATTTCGGACTCGGGTCGGTCCTCACATTCAGTAGCGTAGCCAGGATGTGTGTTTGGGGGGGGCCCAAGTGCTGTTATAGGTGCATATAGAAAAATTACAAACAAAAAAATTTATAAACATAAAAATATATAAAAAATTACAAACATCAAAGTACCAAAGTACATTGTCGGACCTCTTTGGGGGGGGCCCGGCCCCTCCGGGCCCCCCCCTTCCCTACGCCACTGCTCACATTATAAAGCACGAGCCGGGCCGGGCCCGGGCTAAAAATTCCACGTATGGCAAGATAGCCCCCTCCCCCCACTTTAGAAAATTGAAACAATGACTAGGTCATTCGTTTGTACTACGTTTGTACCGTTTGTACCGAAAATATTTTCGTTTGTACCATTTTCCTTATAGGGTAACTTGAGAGGTCGACTGGGGGGGCTATCTTGGCGCCAAGATAGCCCCCCCGTATCACAGCACAAAAATGCCATGAATAGTCCTTTTCCGTAAATAAATACCGTGAAAAGAATAACACAGTGTGTACAAATTCAGAAAGAAACTGGATTTACAGAAATAATCTTAAACAAAGAAAAATATAAAAAAAATCTAATGTGTACTCAGCTAAACTGCATCCTTCTACGTTTCAGCTTTACACCAACTGAAAAAATCAACTGTTTATATCTGTCACATTAATGGCTCGCGAAGCTTGACGCTTTCATAGACAATAGCCGAAAGCAAGTAGGCCATTGTTGAATAATACGGTATTTACTTACGGAAAAGGGCAGAAATAGAGAAAAATTAATTGAATAGGTGAGTGGAAAAACACTACTAGTCCACATAACGCATTTTGAGATATTTGAAGAAAGAACTTTCGTTTGTTAATGCCACAAATGTAGCATTCTACTATAACGTGCGAGGTCTTGCAAATTGTACTGCTCTTCATTACAACTTGTAGTTCTACATCTTTAGTGTTATTTTTGCCTTTATTTCAAAATGGCTTATTTTGGACTCACACTGTTTTTTCACTCGCCGATTCAATTCTAACGTTGTTATATTTCCGTTTTTTTTTTTTTTTTTTTAATTTGGATATGCACAACCCGAATTCTAAATACACATAAATTCACATGAATAAACACATAATACTTATTAATGGGCATGGAAAAAGTACACATTACGGGGCCTATCTTGCGTACAAGATAACCCCCAAATGTCATCCCCTCTTTCCCGAAAACTATCAGAGTACAAACAAAACTTTCTTCGGTACAAACGGTACAAAGGATTTGCTTTCGAATGGTGTATTTCAATTTTTTGTGCTGTGATACGGGCTGGCTATCTTGGCGCCAAGATAGCCCCCAGTTGACCTCTGAAGTAGCCCTATAAGCAAAATGGTACAAACGAAAATATTTTCGGTATAAACAGTACATACGTAGTACAAACGAATGACCTAGTCATTGTTTCAATTTTCTAAAATGGGGAAGGGGCTATCTTGCCATACGTAAAATTCCGGCCATTGCAGACCTCTAACACTACCTAAAATATTGAAACTAAAGCACTAAATAGTAGTGATAATAGTAACACAAACAGATTTATTACAAAATAAAACTACGTATTGGAGTGAAACTTACTGATGTTGCTCGGGGGAAAATAGAAATGTTCCACAAGTCTGTTCCACTGAACACTGGTAGATCTATGCCACTGCAAATGGATGTGCATTTTGAGCAATATTCTAAAGAATACAACTGTCTTTTCATGGAGTTTACTCATTAAACATTAAATTTATAACCAAAAGGCTATCCTTGAATAATACTTGGGAATATCCTGTTAGGAAAAAGTTTGCGTGAAACATGTTTTAATTACTATATATCACGATGCTTGTTCACCACATATGCAATTGAAAGTTCTATTTTTTTTCTTTCCTTTCTGTTATTTCTATTTATGTTGTTACATGACAGTTCGTTTCTTTTTAATTAAACTTCTTTTTAATAAATCTTTTTAATAAAGTTTTTAGACTGTTGAGCACGTCAGTAATAATACAAAGAACAGTAATTAATGTAGGAAATTGACCACCATTAGAATATGCATATGTTAAACTAGTATTTCTTTCCTATTCCCAAGCGAAACTTTTATTAGGTACACCCATGTCCAAAATTATTGTCGCATGTCTATAAATATGTTGTTCCAAGAATATAATTTGATAACGAATTCGCCCGGTATTTCTTATAATGTTAGTAAGTGTATAATCGGCAAAGACATGTATGTGGCAAATTTCATGTCAAAAGAGCAGTAAATAAGAACAATAAAACGAAAATAAAACTTTCTTGTCCATTTAGCAACATTTTGTTTAACTCATTCTAATTTTGCAGGATTATACACATACTAGTCTATCAGTATTAAAAGTACCCTGCAAAATCATTATCAAATTATATTCTTACAAGAAAACAGTTATAGATATGCGACAATCATTTTGGACACGAGAGTACCTATTACATTTGCTTAACAATCAGTCTCAGAATAACGTTTTAAGAGATTTTCTTCTATAATTTTCCTCCATGTATTTTCCTCTAATTCTTCTTCTGGCCGCGGTGGCTCAATGGTAGAGCGTTCACCTCTGGTTCGATTCCAGCTCGCGCCAAAGTGGACTTTCTTCATACCACCACTTCCTTCATTTCTCATCATCACCGTCCCCTTTAGCCTATCCGGAAAAAACGTGGGACGTAAAACTCAAAGATTTTATTTCAAATTCTTTTTCTAAAGAGCAATTAGTCAAATTTTTAGTGATAAGTTTAAAGCCCATCTTTACTGGGCCATCACTCGAGAACCAAAAGTTCATACAAAACAATGTTTCACATGCATACTACTTAAAAGAAAAAGATAGAAATGAAATGAAATGAACATTCTGAGTTTTACGTCCCACGATTATGCCGGCTAGGCTAAAGGAGGTGGTGATGATGAGTAATGAATGAAATGGTGGAATGAAGAAAGTGAGAGGAAACGGGGATCCAGGCACGATGTGTCTGCCACAAACGTACTTGGCCCATACTAAAAAGAACTCTATCGCCATACCAAGTTTGATCAATGTTGGATGCGTTCTGGGAATCATGTGCAATATATATAGTAGGTTGCTCATTCGAGAGACACGTTTTGTATTTTGCTTTTGAAGCCACTTGGTAGTGTAGTTGCTAACACTCTCGCCTTTGGTTTGAATGGTCGCGGATTCGATTTTCGGTGGACACACTCGGACGAAAAGATGTAAAGGACTTTCTAGACCAGTCACCGTTTGTGAGGTTTTTCCTGTGTTTTCCGCATTCATACCAGGGAAATGCCGGGATGGTACCTATCATAAAAGGTCCTAGCCTAGGCTGCTTCCTTCCTCCTCTACTTCCTTGAGTAGTGTGTGCGTGTCCTCGCTTGCTCCTCGTTGGAAGAAGCCCTGCTCTCGTCCTGGGATCTATTATATATATATATATATATATATATATATATATATATATATATATATTCTCTTTTTTTGCGAGGAGCGAAGAAATCTGTACACTATCATCTCGTGCTAAGGTTACAAGACAAAGAAGAGAAACTTCCTGTATTCTTACTTCGGTTATAAAGTAATGATAGAGAGTGATGGACAAAAGAGAGGAAACACCTTTTTTTTCTTAATATTTTAATTACAATTTAGGGAAATTATGGTGCAAAGAAAAGCTTGCAGAGAAGTCAGATTTCAGCTAATCGTTCTCACTCTGCCCTCTGATCTAGTACTTTAGTTTTCCAAATCTTCTAAGGAGAAATTGTGCGGATACTCATGAGACAGTTGATTGTTGAGTGAACAGCGTGGGCTAATTGTTGAAGGTAACAATTGTTTTGAATGAGAATTTCTATGAGAAATGAGAGAAAGCATCTGGACAGATGATAAGATAAGAATTTCAAATGTGTATTATTCATGGAGCTGATTTTTCCATACGACATTGTTTCTTGTTTTCAGCTTTAGATGCGCTTAACGATTTCTCTTGTTAGATCAAGAGAATGTTCAGATGTTTTCTTCCACCGTTGTGAATTCTTTCAGTCTGCCATTTGTTTATGTCCTTGATAGAAGGAGAACAAATGAGAAAACGTGATGGAAATAAGAATAAGTGTTATTGTTTATTTTGGACCATCTTTCGCTAAGTAAACGCACGAAGTAATAGTACAAATACTTCTGAACGGTGAGATTTACGCGATAAACGACGAACGGAAGAAGTTTCTAGAAGCGGAAGAATTCCATCTTCAGAGACCACATGGCTCACAATGGAACGTATACTGTTAGAACTCTTCGTTATTCCCCTTCGTATTTCGGTAACTTTCGTCACATTATTCAAATAAACGAACAATTACGTAGGTCGTTCAAATACGAACAGAAATGTCGGATTTCTGGGTTGAATTCCCGGTAGGATTCCACAGCGCCACCTTACACTCACTGTACGTTCACATCTTACATAGTCTTGGTTTTAAATCCAAACAATTCCAGCGAACAGCGATGTTTTTGCTTCATTATATTTATAATGTCATTGACATGTCTTACAGACTACTTTTTATATCAGTGATCGCCAAACCGTCGATCGCGATCTACTAGTAACTCGCGGGAACCGCTACCGTAGATCGCGTTACCGCTAACCTTGATTCCTCTATTGAGCTGACACTAACGACAACTGCTTGTCTCTCACGCGCAACCAGTTGCGTAACTAAAGGCTTAGTGACCCTCCCGCAGACAGCGTGGAGTGGGACCCTTCTCTACGTCCCATTTCACGATTTGGGCCCCCCGTAATGCGGGGTCTGCCGGGTCCTTATTTACGCCCTTTGCGTGCAACTACCCCCAGCCTCACAGTTGATTGTATACGCGTGGGATTCTGCACGTTATGGTCCCCAGCCATGCAATATTTTTAGCCCGTGTACTGCATTTCTAAGTTCCATTTCGGCCAGTACATAATTAGCAAAATTGAAGTTCGGATTTTAATATTAATACAATATAATTTATGGTTAATGTCGACAAAAGAATAATCTCGCTGTTAAAATGCCGTTCCCATTTAAAAAACATGTAATAATTATAATTATTTTTTATTTATTTATTTATTTATTTTTACAAAAAAAAAAAAAAAACTTTCAGTGAACTTAGAGCATTTTAGAGTTTAACCTTGGTAAAATTCTTAGTATTTTATGTTTGAATACTTGTCTATCACTTGTGTATTGAACTTAGATACTTACAATTTGTGCTTTGAATTAGTTGTTTGTAATTCATATAAATTTGGAGGCTAGCGTTTTAGAGAACTATTTCAAACTATGTTGATAGAGCAATTAGAGAAACAGTTCACTAAATTAGAACAGAAACTAGAAAAGAATAGCGAATCAATAGCTGTATTAGCAATGGAATGTAAACAAAATCGTACTGATTTAGAAAATAAATTACAGCGTTTGAATATTGATATCATGTCCACTAATAGAACACTATAACAGAAGTTCGTGTTGAGTTAGCTAATCTAATTAAGCGTGTTGAGTCAGGCAGTGTAGAATATAAGAAGAGTGTTGAGGAGGTACGCGATTCTATACGGTACAAGTGACGCAGATTGAGTGTAGGCGAGCCACGGAAACACAACAACGTGAAACTGATGTTCTGAAAGAGGAAGTACAAGGGGTAAAATACCAAGTGGAGGAAATAGAAAAAACAACAAGTGCTCACAGATAGAAAATGTGAAACTATTAGTTTCCGTATGAACTGGCAGGAGGGTGCCATACATGAATTAAATGGGTATGTAAAGGAACTCGTGGAAAAGACAGGTGAGATAGGTGAGGAAGTGCAAGTGCACAAGCAAATCTTAAAACTGAATAGTAAACGATGAGATGAAATCGAACAAACGTTAGAAAGCTTTAGGGAACATCATAAAGCTACTATTGAATTGATAATTGAGCATTTTGAAACAGGGGCGTCATTTCAGACTTCACTTAGGGAGGGGGGGGGAGAGCACCACTGACATAAGACTTTCACGTTTTGTACTAGTATATTAGTAGACAATCTATTAAAGTATATATATTAATCAAACTCTTGGGGGGCAGTTGCCCCCTCCTGCCGCCCTAAATGACACCCCTGCTTTGAAAAGCAGCCCGCTGTTATTGTAAAATCGGAGCATGATCGAGACGTTGCACAGGAAATGCATAAATTAGAGAGAATTAATCGCGAATTGCTAGCGCGTCAGGAGCACATTGAAAATAAAATTCGACAATTACAGACTAACGCGCATTTATCGCCGCGCAAAGAGAATCAGTTCAATACTGAGTACCACGATTCAAATTACCAGAGTGAACGGTTCGAATCCGACGGATCTGATAGTAGTGTAAAACGAGTCTATTCGCCTAAAGTTTCTAACCCTAAGCGAATTATTCAAGTACGGGATTGAAGTACCTTCCAAGGTATAGAGGGCTCCCAGATAGTACAACTGCGCGTTCATATATTCAGGATTCGAAAAAAAAAGGCCAGAGTTGTGGGCAGGTACGAAGATGATCTGGTTCACATTATTCCGGCCTTAATAGATACGTTTAATTTAGATACTATTGTCGCTAGCCAGATTGCGTCGTGTAGGAGCAGGCGGTTTAATCCCAAGACTCATGACAATTCGTAGCTTTGCCACTAAACAGTATCAACTATTAAAAGGTTTAAATCCGGAAAGTTCGCCTGCAAAAATCAATGTCAGCATCATTGATTTTTTGCCGCAAAGGTACGTGAAGAATTAACTTGCATCCGTGCACTTCCTTCCAACAGTTTTTGGCAAGCATTGCTAGAATTGAATCATTAAGGGCAACGGAAAATAATAACGTGAGGAGAAGTTAAAATACATACAACCAGGGCCGTGCCATGGGGGGCGAGCGGGGCGACGGCCCCGGGCGCCGAAGTAAGGGAGGCGAAAAATTCGGGAGAGAAAAGGAAAAAAGATAGGAAAAATTGCTTGGAATATATGTATGGGGCGCCGTCGTATACTCTCGCCCCGGGCGCTGATTTTCCACGGCACGACCCTGCATACAACAACAATTACAAGGATAATCGTTCATTTCACGTGCAGCAAGCCAAAACGACAAATATGCACCCAATGGTCAACAAAGAAATAATAGACAAAACAATGACAATAATGGTACCCGGCAGAGTCACGGTAATACAGGCAATAACGATAGTGAGAATACACGAAGGAATTATGAACAGAATCGAACGGAAAAACTTCGTAGTGATCAGAATAACAATTGACATGGAAATAAATCAAATCAGATCAGATCAGAAATGGATCAAATCAGAATCGAACTCGAGACCAACCGCGTGAAGATCAGGAAAACTGAATGAAGACGGGTTTCGAGGCGGGACATCCGTCGGGACAAACAATAACGAAATCTTCAATAATGTGTTCCGTGTTCAAAATTTCACGTTCGAATCTGACTCAGATTTAGATCAGGATGCCAGGAGCGATGCTGAAGGACAAATTTAAAGACAAGTTCAAAGATACTGCACGAAATTTTGAACGAGAATTTCGGCATGAAGAGAATGCCCACGAAATTTGATTCAGGCTTCAAACACAACATTCCTGTGTGTCGTCAGGCTCCCTATTCACCCGACATGGCTCCGTGTGAATTTTGGTTATTTGGTTATTTCCCCAAGCTGAAAATGCCATTAAAAGGGACCGATTTGAGTCAATTGAAGACATGATTCGGAATGCGACGGCATGGTTGAACACCATTCCAAAACTGAATTCCAAGTGTTTCCAACAATGGGGAAAGCGCTAGGAGGAGTGTGTATATTACGAAGGAGGGTATTTTGAAGGGGATTAGAGTTTCGGGTGTCCAAATCAATAAATGTACTTTTGCCAACGAATGTACGAAAGGTTTGATACTTTTAGAACATACCTCGTACATCATTAAGTTTTTCAATAAAATTAAGACTTGATTTTTTTTTTAAGTGTAAGGAAGAGCCATAATCCCAAATTTCTTGTCTGTATGATTATTCACTTTTGCACAGTTCAACAATTCCTATCACCTCCATTAACTAACTCTATGGTCTATGGAACCCAGAAGTTCAATGCCTCATTTAAAAAGCTTTTCATTGACTTCTGTCTTTAGCGAGACAGATCCAGTTTCTAGTTTATATTCCTATTTCTGCGAGATCCATCTTAATATCAGGACTGGCTCAGGAGAGTAATGCTCCCGAAAGTAGGAACGAAAAAACACAGTTCTGATTGGTTGGTGTTATCCATTTCTTGCCACGTTGCATTCAAATAGTAGAAATCAAACGATTATTGTTGTCGGTGTTCGTGGCCGAATGCGCTAGTGCTCTATGTTAGTAACGAAAATCTGTTTTGGCGTGAGTACAAACCCGGCCCGAGGAAAGTTTTTCTTTTCTTTTTTTTTTTTTACATTTTTATAACACTTTTTAAATTAAAATAATATGAAAATAATACTCAAAAAAGTGATTTACTTACTATTGTGGAGATTAGTAGTAGTAGTAGTAGGAACGGGTTAGAAGCCCCGCAGCTCGTTTTGTCCCCCTTGTACTCCAGGATTTAGGGCTCGTTTTGTTCCCCTTGTACTCCATGATATAAATTTTGGACCAACTTAAAACAACTGGCTAGGATAGCGCGTAAAACAGCTGGCTAGAGTAGCGCGCGAAAAAAATGTACTTCCGGGAGCATTACTCTCCCGAGCGGGTCGTTTAATACGTCCTTTTATCCTCCTCCTCCTACTAGATCTGCCTAATGGTCTTTTTACGATTGGGTTTCCATTTAAAAATTTCAAAGTATTTCTACTTTCTTGAATGATCTGTCCACCTGAGCCTTCTACAATTAATGACCCTAACAATGTTAGGTAAACAGTATAAATTATACAATTCCTTGTTATGATGTTTCCGTCCATTCCTCATTTCTCTCCCTCTTGAATTCAAATATTCACCTCAGCATTTTATTTTCAAACACTTTCAGTCTGCATTCTTTCTTCAAATTAAGCGTCCATGTTTGACAACTATATACCGCAACAGGCATAATTATCGTCATATATATTTTAAGGTTCATGACCTCCACGTTGCAGTTAATAACTTTCACATTGGTTTTGATTTTTTTTCTCTTTTAAAAAGAAAATATTTGCGTGAACTTGCGTTCCATCTTAGGTTCCGGTAGAATCTAAGAAGGGGTATCTTCCTTTTTGGTATGGCTAAAGAAGTTGTATGACTACAACTAATATTTTTTTTTTTTTTTCTGAGCATGACCTTCAGAATAAAGGTAACCCATCTAGCTCTTACGTTGCTAAGTTTCAGATTTTTTGCTTTTTATACTCCAAACTTTTATTTCAAATTTCCTGGCAATTTCTGCGACAATTATTCTTCGACTTTCTAGGAAAAGTGCTTTATACTCGTTTGCTTGCCTTCATCGGTTCACGTTACAATATTGGTAACTGATGTTTTCTTAATAAACTTAGTGTAAACATAAACAAATGTAACATTTTATCATTTACTAGAAAACAAAAATAGAGTTTAATTATTCAATTAATCAGGTCTTACTAAATAGATTAAATTCAGTCAAAGCATTTGATACGAAACTGACATTTAATAACCATATAGTGAACATACTTAATCAAGCTCTCAAGATGTTAGGGTTCATAATTAGAACTGGAAAAGAGTTTTACAATATTACCACACTAACAAAATGTATTATTCCTAAGTCCGATCAAAACTGGAATATGCTGTTATGATCAGGAACTCTCGCAGTAGCAATACTGACACCAAGTGAAAAAAGTCCAATCTAAATTTATCAAATACTTGGCGTACAAGAGAACTGAAATCTATCCTTCTTAAGAAAACTATCTAACATTAATAGACAACTTCTGTATCCCTACACTTGAACAAAGGCGAAACATGATAGATCTGGTTTTTTTTTTCATAAAATAGTACAAAACGAGTTTAATTGTACGGATCTCATATCAACATTAATTTTTCATGTCATGACACTTATAACTCGTGCAGGTAACTCCGGCCTGTTCTATTGCAAAAAAGCAAGGATCACGTATTATTGAAGTCACTAATCTGGAGAATAGGCTCTTCTTATAACAAAATATGTATCGAACGCAAATAAATTGACTAAGAAAACTGTTGTAAATTTATCTTGTTATACACCAACATATAATTGAGCTTATGACTGTTGTGTTGATGACAAATAAATAAATAAATAAATAGTTAGCATCAAGATGAAAGATTGTGGTACTTGAATGGATGTTATTACGAAAAGATTAAAAGAATGAAAAGATAAATAAAATTCTTTCACTTTCATTTCTTCAATTTCTGTGTGCTTTTGCAGATCATCGCATAAGATAATTTCAAAATTTGTGTAGTTGAAAACTTTTTTGCTTTTGATGTGGGTCATACTCGGTGGGTGAGTGTAGGCCACGAATCTTCCGAATGGAAGGAAGTTCAACGTTAGTTTTGTTAACGAATAACAAGGACACGAAAATAATAATATCCGACTGTTTAAAGCGAGAAAGTTATTCACAGAACAAAAGAGGAACGAACTTTCCAAAAGCATTAATATTCTTTTGTGAGTGTGCAGGTGCATAATGGGTCTACAGAAATCCATTGCGTTGTCAGTTGAGGAAGTACCTGCCATCAGACCTTCCCACCTTATTGTGATCAATTGTCCAACGAAAGTAACAAACAAGAAATGAGTAAGTGATACACGATAGAGCCTCACTGAACTGAACCACTGATGTCAACCTGAAACATTATAAAATTCCATCTCGAGAGGGAGATACAGTAAAACCTGCTTTTAGCGGAATCGAACGGGACTATAGTATGGCCGCTACGTCTCTGGCTCTGACAGTTCTGCACGTGGAAAACCAATGTTGCCAATTTGTCCTTTATACACTATTTTCTTTGGCTTCGGTTCTGAAGAACTAGCCATTGTCACCAAATAATAACAACACTTCTTAACAGCACACCCAAACATACACAAAGAAAAGAAAAAAAAAAAAGTTGCAATAATCAAACACGATCTCAAAGCAGTTTTCACTGAGCTATGCACAAACAAAAGGAAGAATACGGAGCGGCAACGACGTCTGGTTTCCATGCCAGTGCGGTGACAGCTTGGTCACTTTACGACATCATTTTACGGACCGAAAATACGCGCTGAAAATACGCTAGTGTATGTTGGCCTTTACGGGGGGGTGTCAATGTAGTATCAACCCTCGCTTTCCTTTTCGCATAGCTGTCAGAGCCAGAGATACAGCGGCCGTACTATAGCAAAAGTTTCCGTTAAAGATAAGTTTCCGGTTAACGAATATAGACCTATGCAATAAAAAAAATTGCATACATATAATGGACATTCTGAGATAAAATAAGATGTATGAACCTTAGTCAATTTACAGTATTTATCTCTACTACGAATTAGTGCACGCAAAACTTACAATGAACTGAAAAAAAAAAATTGTACAAACATTAACTTAATTTTTCCAATAGTGAAGGAGGGCTTTCTGTACACATCGCTGCTTGTCTGCTCAACTTCTAACAAAGACTTTAGCCTGAGAAATCATACTAAGCATATCAGTGTCATTTCCACGTGAGGCAAATGCTGCCTTTCCTTTAAACTTTTGACAGAATATTGGCAAGTCTTTAGCCTACACTCTTCTTCCAACTCAATGCCGTATTTCTCTTCTTTCTCCACCTCCTCTTCTCCTTTCCATATTATTCTCCAGTAAAGCTCATGTATCCGCCGTGTGTACTTTAGTTTGCACATTACTGTCTATTCTGCTAAAAATAGATCTAACCTATCATAGGATGTCCAAAAACTTTCTAAATCCTGCACTCCGGAACTTGTAATTTTCCGTTAAGAGGCTTATTTTGATTTCCGTTGTCCGCGTAATACAGTTTCTGGTTGATGAAGGAAATTTAACAACGATTTTCTCCAGTAAATTCATAGGACCGTGAAATATTTCCGTTTAATACAAGTTTCCATTTAATAAGGGGTTCATTCAAGACAGGCTTTACCGTATTTCTCTTTTGCTCTTGAGTTTCCCACATTCTATAAAATTTTCAAAATTTATAAAATATGAAAAGTGAAGAGTTACTCTCACTCTTCAATATATGAGTCATTTCAGACCTTCTTTGTTAACCAAAAAGTTTATGAATAAGTAATTAAGAGAGAATTGAAACTGTTGAGGAAAACATGTGTATTTTGTTGTTAGAAATTAGTATTTTCATAAAACATTTGTGTCGTAATCTTTGATGGAACGTAACGAAACTAGATTACACAAGTTTCATTCTCCAGTAATTGCATTGCATGAAGAACGATTTGGAAGATGATTGTTTCCCGTTTGGAAAATAAAGAAAAACAGAGTTATTAATAAGTTTCATGGTGCTTTTCCAAATAAATTTTCAAGTCACTGTATAAACCACTTCCATATTGGCATGCACTTTACCAGCGGCGCAAATCTGTCTTCAACATTTGGGGGGACAGGTAAGACTGTTCCCATATTTTTTTAAAGCGATGTTGAAAATATTTATGAAGTTGAAAAACTATGCTGTGGAGGATAAGGGGAGTAGAGTTGTCTTCAACATTGGGAGGCTGGTAGATTTGATACATTCTGGGGGGAGGACATCAATTTCATCTCACTTTCCTTTGTGGCAGTCGGACACAAATCATCACATTTCTCCCTCAAAAATACATTTTAAATCGTATTATTGGGGGACAGTCCCTCCAGTTTCAATATTGGAGGGAACATGTCCCCCTAATTTCCCCGGGATTTGCGCCAGTGCATTTTACAGTTACAAAATTTCCAGAGATTATGTTTTTCGGAATTCCAGGCGATTCAAAACGCTATTCTGTATGAAACAGTTATATATATATATAAAAAAAAGTAAAAAGTGCTGACATAACAAGACGGTTGTCTGTGATCTTGATTCTGCTGCTGTCTTTCTTATTCTAATGTATAACATTTATAATCCTTATATTACACGTTCTGTAGTAGCGTTGTTAGTTATTATGATTTCATATTTGATTAAAACTTGATCGTCAATTGTTATGTGGAGACAGAAATATTTTATGTTCAGCTTTTCAAAGTTACAAAATATTTCTTAAAGTACTTTTCCTGAAATCTATTTGTATTAGCTGCTTACGTGTGAAGTCGCACGGCGTGAATGCATTGGGAAGAGGTCAACCTACTTTTTAACATCATCCTTCTCACTTGAAAATGAAAGGAAACAAAATGAAGCTCTGTGTATGGAATTTGCAAAGATAATCACACGTAACTCTCCTTATGGAAATGCACACTTATGACTTTAACCTGTATTAGCTACAATAAACAGTGCAAAAACACTAGGGTCTCTTAAGAGTGTGAAATTGTGCTGAGGTCAATAAAACTTTAAACAAAACACTGTCACTGATGAAGACAATGATGTTATGATTTGGACGCTTTTATAACGTATCTAGTATCTGACGAAGGTTGAAACTGTAACTCAATTTGGTGACAAAATCAGGGCCGGCCCTAGGTAATTTGCATCATTTGCCGCCTCTCCCCTTTTGCCCCAGGGGGAATAAATGTTAAAAGCCATGATTTAAAGTAAGCTACCCCATCACGAACAACGAAGAGACGGAAATGTGCACTCGTATCAGAAAGGCCTAAACGTTACAAATACTATCTCGTTGTGTCGTTTTTTTAAAAATAATAATCTATGTCCCTGAAAGATAATGCAAACATGCCTCCCAACAGCAGAGGAAAGATGATAATCCTTTTTATAGAATTTAATATCGAGCTTCAATTTGAATATATCAGTTTGTAAGTCCAGTGTAACTAGCTCCTTTATCCTTATTTCTTGATTTTTCTTCTACGTCTGTTAAAAAAGTTTTAAAAAAACTTATTTCCACCTTCAGTGATAAGGAAATTGTTTGTGATAGAGACAAGACTAGTTTTCATATCAAAACTCTGATAACTAGCTAAATGGAACAGGTGTTCCTTACTGTTCGACAATTGAGTTCTTGTGTTTGACAACAATCAAGCAATTCATGCTTGATCTTAAACTAATGCGACCTAACATGGCGTATGGATGTAGTGGTTCCTTCCTGTTCTGCCTAATTCATGTTCTGTCTAATGACCCTCCAGCACTTTGTAACACAATTTTATCTAATATTATCTTTAGGGAGAACAGGAATTCCTGTTCTGCCTAATCGTCGCAAAAGGGATATTTAAATTTGAGGGCAATTTGTGCTTATTTTTCCTTGACTTTCAAATATCAATCCAAAACCGTTTAAATTTGAGCGGACAGGTGAGGAGCATACATTGAACGTCCACTTTTGTTAGTTAGCTTGAACTCATGACCGGAACTAAATGTTTTATGTAATGAAACTGCCCTAAAAATAATTTTAGTATAACAAATCTAGTGGAAATGTCCAGTATGATGTATAAACCAGAACGCCACAATTATGTCGAGTAAAATGATTACATAATTTATTTAAGATAAATACTTTCAAATATCTACAACAGAAAGCTTTACAAGAACAAAGCTAAATCGTACTTATGTTGATATATATTTTGACATTTCTGCTTACACACAACCTTCGTTGTTCTAAACTTAAGCACTATGCGACAGCGTATACATATGAAATCAAATCCAAGTGACCTAATTCGATTCTACTCTGTAAAAAATTGATCCTTTGGTGAACACGTTTATATCCCGGCGAAATTAAAATACCGCTAATTTTACAGTAATTATGTGATATCTTCAAATAGATAAAAGATAATCGAAATGTGGAACAAGAGCGCCCTAGACTATATCATTTTACATGAGATACCGTTATCACGACTTACTTATCTAATTTCGATTTCGAGCCATTTTGAAAATGGGCATTTATTTTCGCATTTCTAAACGGCTGAAAACGGAAAGCCACTAGGTAACTTGTGATAACGGTTCCTCATGCAAAATAATATTGTCTAGGGCGTTCTTGTTCAACATTTCGATTATCTTTTATCTATTTGAAGATATCACATAATTACTGTAAAATTAGCGGTATTTTAATTTCGCCGGGATGAGGCCTCTTAAGTTTTTGTTCACCATAAATTGTTATAATTCTAGAAATTCAATCCAGGAAATGCAATAGTATATCCTGATCCCCGTTTTGAAACATTATATTCCTTTCATGTCCGAGTAGCTAGTATACGTAATCTTTGGATGGATCCCAAGTAGATATAACTGCTTTGGATGCAAGGTTTAGATTCTACCTCGAGGGCTAGTTCCACTTATAAACAGTAGTAATAGTCTCATATAGCCTTAGTGCTGTAAATAGAAGTTAAACACCAATCAACTAACTAACTTTGCAATAAGTAAATTATCGTCACGTGTAAGTACGTAATATGTTTCAAGTGCTTCTTCCCCCTACAAGGTTAACGCTTTGAATATTTGACAAAACGTGTCCGTGTCAAGATGAATTCGTATGATCATCTAGAACGTGTTGAGGGAATTAAAATATTTTGGTATTAACCGAGCATTGTCGGACAAAGTTTTTTTTTTTTTTTTTAATCGTATCAAGGTAAATGGCCCACCATATTATGGCAAAATTTGGTTTAACGAGGGAAGCTATCCAAGTGTAACTCTGACTTCGAGTCGAGACTATGGTCGTTGGATACCTTGTCCCAAAAGAACATAACACGAAAAGTGATACATCCTCGATCGCAACCGTTGCAGAGATATAAGCGTGAAAAGTTAGACATTGAGCTCCATACTATACATTACAAAGTCAGATTCCGGGTCAGATTTTCCGGAAACGGTCACGTAAGGAAACTCAGCGAATACATATCAAATTAGTGTGGGGAGCACAGCACCTTTTGAATGAAAAATTTGTGTCCCCGGGGCACTCACAGGGTCCCAGGCGGGGTCCAACTCAAAATTTGCAAATGGAATCGGGGGTCAAGTAGCATATTGTATGAAAGCTATTGTTAAATAAAAGAAGATAGAACAAATCTCAATTCTCTACGATAACCCTGTGCAAACGGGCAACTGGTCAAAATGTCAATACAACCTACATCAGAAAATCTATGGCCACGCTTCTAAATCCGTTAAGTTGCGACAATAACGAAACAGAAAAACACGTTTGGATAGGCTCCCTCGTAAGAAATCTTTTCTCTGACCTGAAGAACGAAACAATTAAAATAAGACCTGAAAGCTATTCTGAGAGAGAGATATCCAAATTCGCGTGACAAGCTCTGGAGGAAAATCAATGAGCAGGAGCTTATGGCGGAGCACTAGTTTTATAAGTGGCTAGCTCTAATGAGGCTAAGGAGCCCAAGCATATGCAAGTCTTATTGAGGATAGCGAGCCCTAACGGGTGCGAGTCTCAGCTGCCTTGAGCTTGATTGAAGTTATTGAGCGCGAGACTCATTCAGGTCAGTGAATCTATATCCAAGTGAGCCTCATTGAGGTTAGTGAACCTGTATGTAAGTGAACCCATTTGAAAACAGTGACCTTGTCAAGGATCTTATAAAATATAGGATCTGCCCTTACAACGAAATCTTGAAGCCACACGTCACAGTTTCGCCACCCCCTACTGCCCACTCTGGCCAATAGGATCGCAATGTTTTGAGCCAACAATCATAGCGGAAACGAAAGTAGCCAATCAGAAGATGGCGGGAATGAGAGTAGCCAATCAGACGTGCCGATGATCGGTTGTTTTTCTGGCTTCATTGATTTAATAAGATGAAGATACATATGGGCAGATCCTCTATTTTATAACATCCTTGGACCTTGTGCCCAAGTGAGGCGCGATTACAAAATGGCCGTTTCTATGGCAGACCTGAGATTAAAATGTTCAGCTTAACGACTGACGGTGGATTATATTAGTGAAAGTAAGTGATTACAAAAGTGTTCGTGGCATATCAATTTTAGGAAGGAACGGAAAACACCCCTGTAAGCGTGGGTATTAACGCCCATCAGAATGCGCCTTGATTTCCAACGGGGCGTTGGGAAAGGGGCGATCGGGGGATTTTGAGATTTCATGATCTATTAGACCATTTGCTTATGACGAAAGCCATCCTGCATTTTACAAATTATCAAAAGTTTATACTTTATTTTAGTAATACTAACTGAAATTCTTCAAGACTCGAAGCCGTTTTCTGTTTCGTTCAATCTTACATTCAGCTCTGTCCATTAGTGGATTGAATTAAGATGAGGGTTGGAGCTCAGGACAATCGCATTTATCCCGCTAGGCTCGGAACGATTGAGAGCTACTGCTCTAGATTACAGGAACGTATATAAAGTGTTACATGCTCTGGAGTTGAATCAGGAACTTCTAAGATTCATACCACTTAATAATACTTATTGAAACAAAAGTCCTCTGCACTTCAAAATAAGTTTTTCTTTACACTCCGTAATGAATTGCTTTTGTTTTTGAGTTTAACGTTTCTTTCAGCGTCGAGGTTATATGAGACGGGACCTAGAGATTAACGTGGAATCTGAAGCACGAGAGCTCCTGCCGGGAATTGAACGCCGATCTCCCACGCCAAAGGCGCGTACGCTAATGAAAGAGCTCACTCCATAATAAAAAAATTAAAGCAAGGAATGTAGAATGTGCCATAAAGCTCCTTGTAATGTTATTTTGTTGCCTAGCCTTTCAAATGCTGAATTATTACAAAATATTGAAGAGATAATAAGGAATCTGACCTGATGTGTTTTACAAATAACGTAATTCAAATTACAAGGAATGTGGATTAGCCTCTTGTGTAAAAATATTACAATTTTCAGTCTAGTCTTTCAGAAATTCTTATTGATCTCGATATTATTATAATTAAGTTGTCTGTTCAATGTCAATATGATTTTGCTATATAAGACCTTGAAATGAACTTTCTTAACATTAAGAAAATACTCACCATTTCGGAACATAATTTTTCACAGATTACAAAGTATTATAGAGTAGTAATGAATTAAAAATGGAATTACGTTCTATTGTTATGCCCTTTAACTTGAAGAAAGAGTTGAGAAAAAGACTCATAAAATGCTTCGTGTGGAGTGTTGTACTGTATGGGGCGGAAACGTGGACATTACGTAAAGGTGATGAAAATCGACTGGAAGCCTTCGAAATGTGGGTGTGGAGAAGAATGGAAAGAATTAGTTGAGTCGAGCGGAAAACGAATGAGAGAGTGTTAGAAATGGTGGGTGAGAAAAGAACACTTCTAGATATTATTAGGAAGAGGAAGAGAAACTGGTTGGGACATTATCTAAGAAGAGATTGTATCATGAGGGACGTCCTAGAGGGTATGGTGGCGGGAAAGAGAGGGAGGGGGCGAAGGAGACAACAATTAATGGATGATATTAAAACAGAAAGATCATACGCGAAGACGAAGAGGTTAGCGGAGGACCGTGGAGCATGGAAGCTTCTCAGCTGCGGCAAGTGACCTGCCAATAAAGGCAGAATACCTATGATGATGATGATGATGTTATGTCCTTTAAGCTAAAAGAGAAGAGTGATTAATAAAATGAATGAAAATGAAATATTCTAATTGGTGGAATAGAAATGTGAACATGGGGAAAAAAGCACAGACACGATGTTGTCGACCAGAATCTCGTTTTGCCGGGGATGGAAAAACGGACTTCTCGTATGAATGACACATGAGCGTTCTACCACTGAGCCACCGTGTACCAAACGATCTCAATTGTTTAGGCATTTCCAGTAGGACTACAATGATGAAATTTGATATGATCGTAGCCTTTCGGAACTAGCCTACAGGAAAATTACCAAAAGTGAATATTTTTAGTTTGTGGGGCCCTAAAGGAGGATAAAGAAATTCCCTTGTTATTTAAGTGGGCATTTTCTTGGGATACAAAATCTTATCTTTTAGGTAGTTGGAATACGAAAATAAACTTGAAATTCGGCAGAATTGTGGGTTTAAGAAGTGCGAGGCCGTAGGCTGAGCAAACGCGGAGGTTAGTTGGCCAAATTCAGGAACTATTAAGAGCAAATGTACGAAATTCTTTCTTGATGCAAAGGCTGATAACATGAGAGATGTAAGACCGTAGGCCGAGCAAACGAGGGAGTCTACCCAAAGATTTGAAAATAGGGTTACTGTATGTAATGTGCATTGTTTCTTCTATTGGTTGTAGACTATTTAGCCAGCCTTCTAGATATGCAACCCTGCCTACCATTATGGGTATTTGGTGGACTATTCTCCAGGCTGCAACTTTATATCACAGATATTCCGATACTCTTTGAGTCATTCAACAAAACAAGTAAATGCTCAATCACACGAGTAGTTTTTGAGATAATAATAATAATAATAATAATAATAATAATAATAATAATAATAATAATAATAATAATAATAATAATAAGAAGAAGAAGAAGAAGAAGAAGAAGAAGAAGAAAGAATATGTCATTCCTTGCTAACAATAATAGGCTCAATAATGATTAAACTGACACTAGAACATACCCCATCAACTCTTGCACTATGTCAATAACAAGTGCACAATACACACTCTATGATTAATGAAATATAATGATCCAAAATTAATTAATGTTTTCAAATTATGTATTACTCGTAAAGCTTTGTTTAACACAAATCTTTCTATCAATCTGAGTAAGGAATATTTCGAAGTGAAAAACGTGGTAAGTTTCCTTTCTGTATAGTTATCGCATTCGGGTCTTTTCTATTTTGCATAAGCTTCACTTGCGCTCTTGCTCTTGTTAGATCCTGAGTAGAATCCACGCTCAATTATTGATGTTGAGGAGAATTGAGTGCCACTTTTGAACTCTTTGTTAAGTTTGAATATCTCTATTTTGTGAGCAAGTGTGTTACCACAGAAGTATTCTATTTTGTACGCAAAAGTATTCTACTTTTTCTAGTGCCGTACCATGGAAAATCAGCGCCCGAGGTAAAAGTATACGACGGTACCCCAGTACCTATGGCGGCGTCCCCAGTGATTCGGGTGTAAGTAGACGGGTGGGGCACTTTTAGCAAGTGTCTAGTGACGCGAAAAGAATAAATCTGACCCTGGTCAAATTAAATATTAGATTGAAAAATACTGCTGTTGATCTAAAATATTCCAAGTAATTTATCCTTTCTTTGATTTCTTTCCTTCTTTTCTTTTTTCCTCCCGAATTTTGCGTCCCATTACTTCGGCGCCCGGGGCCGTTGCCCTGCTGTTCCCTTCACCGCATGGTACGGCACTGACTCCATACTTCTGGAGAATATTTAGAGCAAGATGTCTTGGTTATCAGAAGATGTGCTGGGTGCTATAAACCATTATAACACATACATATTAATGCATTTTAAAAAATCTTCTCCGCTAATGCTGAGGCCTCTGTTCTTAAAACTAAGAACGAATGATTGACAATGAAATATGAGCGACGGTTGAGCTGTAATTGCAGTGTTAGGCTTGTAATTTACGACACAGTTCATGATACAGAATGATTAAAGGGAAAGACCTTTGAAGGTGTCAAAGAGAGAGAGAGAGAGAGAGGGAAAATTATGTTGTTCCACTTGGAAGGTATATCTAGTCACAGATGAGCGAATCTTTTGCTGGCTAAAGAATGGATCATCATAGTTTCTTTTGTTGGTGAGAGAATGGGAACAGACCGTTTGTTTATTAGCGACATTGCTTTGTTGCAGTCGCCGATGGAAGAACGTGCCACATCCAGCATCCAACAAATCTTTTCTGCAGTTTTAAAAGAATCACTCACTGCGTGTGCCACTGACCTTGCTTCTCGTACAGTGCTGCCAGCTCATACACGGAAGCAGTAAAGTGCAAAAGCAATGGAAATTTGTATCGACGGACGGTTTGCTGGCAATTTTCAACTATGGAATTTTTAATTAATAATAAACTTTCTTCCTTTGTCTCTCTTTAGTACTATGAGGATATGAAATGCGGACCAGTTTAGTATGGATGTATATGGACACTCATCAAGAATGGAAACTGCATCTGTTGCACCAAGTTAAAAATAATAATAATAATAATAATAATAATAATAATAATAATAATAATAATAATAATAATAATAATAATAATAATAATAATAATAATAATAATAATAATAATAATGTAAATGCTCTCCCAGCTGATTTAATGAGTAGCGCGGGTACAAGGGATTTCGGGTTTGATTCCCGGTAGGAGAACCTTCAGGTTTATTGGTTTCACCGTGATTTGGATTTCAATTAAATGAAGATCCACGTCCCGTGCAGCCTCGGTGCTGAAAAGGTGGCATGAAGTCCAGCCAGTCACTAATATTAATGGAAATAACTGTATTTCTAACTAACCCCTTCTTCGTATGGGGAGAACACGTTTCACTTTTGACATAAAGGGCACCAAAACCGTCACTAATCAACTTAGAGATCCCCAAAACTATGAATTCGACACTAATATCGGTTATTTTCAATTATTTTTACATGTCACCATCCCGCGTGAGAAGTACTAATGGGGACTGAATTTATATTCAAATGGCATCGGAAGTGTCACTGTTTATCTCAGTTACCCAGAAAACTATGGATTCTACATTTATAACAGTCAATTTAGGTCATTTTTATATACATATCTCTTACTCCCCCAAGTTGAACCCTTACAGTGAAATGATAAGACACATGTCAGGCCCGAACCTCATTTACATTGAAAATTTGATCGAAATTGGTTGGGTGTTCAAGAGTTATTAAGTGACAAACGTAGTCACTTTCATTTATATAGATATGGCCGGATTCAGGGGGTGCAAATATGCACATGCACCTCCCTTTCGTTGTAAATATACACTACCAAAAATGAGAAGCTAGCAGTGAAAATAGCAGCACTTTCCGAAACTTTCTGCCGTCATGTTTCCGTTTGGGGCTTAAAAGAAGGCAGAGCTTTGCAAAAGCAATAGTTTAAGTCGATTTTCTAAAGATTGAAGGAAAAGGATTCAGCAAGGAAAACAATACAGCATTTGTCAAGTAGGAAAGAATCCAGGAGGAGAGAAGAACATTTTTTTTTTCCTGCATAACACTTGCGACCCTCGTTAAAACGCTTTCCTCCGTTCCATGCACTAGCATTGTGAGGTGTAAAGAATATTGTCACATGTCACTTTGAAGAGTTTCAGTGCGATTGGTTACTTTGGTAGATTTTGGTGCACCCCCCTCCCCCCCTCAGAGATCCTGGGTCCTAATTGCAGTACAATGTAAATTTTTATTGTTGTCTCCTTGGATGTGCATATACGTATAAGATCGATGGTTTGACTTTTGTGGGGCACAGCGATTCAATAATAAAGTTTACCTGTATGCGAGGAGCCCTTGGTGATGTGAGATTATTGTGGCAATTTTGTGTCCACGGGCTTTGTTGGAATTCTTCATTTTCTCCTACATGTCGTTCCACTAATTCTTTCCCATCATTCGTTGGCCACTTCATTTCATGCCTTGATTCCCTCTCAAAAATATCTTTTTTTTTCGGAATACTTATAGTAAGATAATATTAATGTTTTTTGATTCTACACAAGACTTCAGTTTGTGGAAGACAGATAAAGAGAAGGGTATAAACACGCTAGGTAATATACTCAGGGAGTCAGTGTGTGAATCCTGAGGAATTGAAGAATTTTCCCTCAATTAATCTTTGGAATACAATTCCTCTACTAATAAGGTACTAAGTGATTGATACTATTTTCATAAATTTGCAAGTTAATTACAGTAATTGATATGCAATTAACATCTATTTAGTTTAGTTTAGTTTAGTAACCAGCCTATATGGCCGGATGACCTCCGGTATTCCACGTGGCCAAAAAATAAATAAATAAATAAATAAATAAATAAATAAAATAAAAAACATTAAAACACATACTATGAAATACATAAAGACAGACAGACACATACATATATATATTGGTGGCAACACTTCTAATACACACACCACAACTATAAAATTATTATTATTTTTTTTTCTTTTACATTTATTAACATTACGACTGGTAACCTCCGGAAATCCTTGAGATTAAGTTCCAGTCCTTGGCAGGGTTTCTTTAATCTTAATCAGTATTATAATATAAATCATTTTTATAATTGTTACTTTTTTTACTACAATTTCAATTAACGATCATTTAATTTATTATTAATTTTACATTATCTTTCAACGACACATACATAATACAACCTAATGACATAATATGATTATGATGATGGCTCTTCACAGAAGCTTTTGCTTGTGTGTGAGAAACCATCTTCATAAAGTATATATGAGTGAAATTGTATCATTTTTTCCTCTTTTTTCTCTTTTTCTTCCTTCTCTCCTCCCTTTCTTTTCTTTCTTTTTTCTCCTTTTTTTTAAATATCATATATAATTAACGGGGAATAATCTAGTGATAGTGGTATCTGCAGTCTTACATATTTTAATAATAATTATGTATGTTCAAAAGTGTGAACTCTATGTCGAAGCATTGCAGTACGAAGTTTTTTCCTGTTCTTTCCTTCTCTCCCTCTTCCAGTCTTCTAATTTCGCAATCTGCAGGGGGTACGTGTCTTCTAAATGTCCATAATCAATTGAGGAGTTCGATGCAATAAGGGCGTAAGTCTGAAATATCCATGTGGAGAAAAACGATGTTGAAAATTTAAGTAGTGTTTTTTTTTTTTTTTTTTTTTTTTTTTTTTTTTTACATGAAACAATGTAATATGCAACATTTTATTCCGATATTCAATTGAAATTTTATCAGGAGGCTAAACAAGCATGGCAAAAGCCACAAATCCGTATGATGCAAAAAACGGCGTAAACTCGCTTATGCCCTTATTACATCAAACTCCTGAATTGAAACAAGTGATAAAATGTTCCTGCGAACAATTTAAGGATAATCGAATAATAGAGTTCTCTAAAAATGTACTTTGCATTAAAATTAAGTTTCCTGGGTAAATTCTTGAGAACCATGGCGGGGGGAAACGGGAGCCGCGGTTACCCACCACGGGTCTCTGAAGGCTCAGATAATTAATTGCTTGGTAACCAATTGAACATCTGGATAGTGATTGGTGATGCTATAATTGTTCCTGTTTCAAGTCTTTCTTGTGCGCTACTGAAAGGACGACTTTTCACAATTTCAACAGCGATAAGCATGCATAGACTATGGCGAGGAAGGGGCAGTTCTCTTTGAACAAGTCATCCGTGACGGTTCCGAACTATCACCGAATTCCTGTCCTATATTTTGTAACCGTGATATGATAGTCCTGAGACACATGCAATTCTTGATTATACTTAATATTTGAACTTGTTGATGTCTTGATAGGTCGAGAAGGAGAGTGAGAATAGCTTGAAGAACTGAATAAAAAACGATTCTTTGATCACTCAAGACGATTCTTTGGTCACTCAAGACGATTCTTTAATCACTCAAGACGATTCTGTGATAAATTGATGTCGATTCGATATTGTAATGACTTTATCATAATCAGATTTCTCTTAACTTCTTGGCAATCGGAAGCATCTTTGCTCTGCTGATCATTTGCTAAGTTGCTAACAATACTGATTTTCATTAACCCTTTCGTGGGCAATGGGAAGAATAGTTCCCGCCAAGGGAACGTAAGTATGTTCTTATTTGCTCCACTGGGAAGCTGTATTCCCATTGGTTATGAGTCGTTTTCAACATGGAAATAGGAATTGCACTAGAGAAATCATTTCTTTTGATTGCTTGGTTGTTTTGAGTGCGTGTTGGTTAACATGGAGGAGGTATCGTTCCATCACTTGTAGAAAAAATTGGCCCACGAAAGCGTTTTAAACTAAGCATTAGCAATTGCAAATACATTGAAAATACAAACTAAAACTGAATTTATTCCATTCTATAAGCACACATATGAAATAAAAGCTTATAGAATATGCTCCTAAGCTCTAATATATGCACGATCTAACGTTCGAAATATGCATTGATATGCATTACAAAACTTCAAATTCGAGCTGTATTATTGTTGTTGAAAATCCCTACAAAGTTTAACAGAGATGCATATAAGCAAATAAAATATGCATTTGCATAAAATTCTTATAATTAGTCATTACACAATATTCTCCAATAATAAATATGGTTTAAATGCTATTGTATCACACCTTTCGTGACTTCTCGTGACGCAGGAGCGTTCTCATATTTTCTAGCTGAAACGAAGAAAAGATCAAGACATACATTTTTCAAAAGAAAAATTTACAAAGTGAGATGACAAACTTTTGAAGGCGAAAAGAGAAAAAGCTTTCCTAGGATTGAGGCGAGGGAGAAACAATTCCTACAGAATCGAATCGAGAATTTGATTTAAAAAAAAAAAAAAAAAAACGAGACGAGACGAGAAAATCTTATTTTCCCCCTTGTCTCGTTTGATGGATAACTCTAGCCGAAGTTCTATGAACGACTTGTCACAATCATAGAATTTCAATCGAGAATCATACCTAGAGCTCTCGCACTAAAGCGGTAAACATTAAACACATAACCATGGGAAGCGCTACATTTCCAAATACCATATATGTTTTCAAATATGATACAGTGAAATTTCAATTATCCGGATTGATGTGTTCTTCAGGTAATTCGGATACGTAAAAATTTTGAAAATGGGGGAAATGATAAAAAAAAAAATAGTTTATGCTTTAAAATAAAAAGAAATGTCCAGAATTGCTTTCGTTTAATAAAAAAAAAATGTGTGCCTAATGAATATTGAAAGTAAGATCACTTTTACTAGAACAATAAAATATTACAGTAAATTTCAATTAAATTTAAGTTTTAATAATGTTGCTTGAAATAGGAATTTCAAGAAAATTATACTTTTACGAACTCGGACTTTAATAAGACTTTATTTCTCAAATGCTTAAAAAATATATTAGGGTACTAATCCGGACAAGTGGAGATCGGATAATTGAAGTTCTACTGTTCTTGCAATCGAAAAAATGAAAAATGAAATAAAATATTTAAGTTTTACATCCCACGATTATGCCGGCTAGGCTAAAAGCAAACAAAGGAAACGCTGATGAAGAGAAATGAATGAAATGGTGGAATGAAGAAAGTGGGAGGAAACTGGAAAACCCTGAGGAAACCCACGCACACTGTGTTTGCCCACCAAAAAATTCACTTCTTGTGAGCTGGAATCAAACCAAGGACCCCATGCACCACAGGTGAACGCTCTACCACTGAGCTACCGCGGCCCCTGTATTTGTAATCGGGTTGTGAATCATTTTCAGTTAATGATTTCATGTTTTAAAGCAGATTGGCGTGTCGCTGCACGTAAAAAGTTGTGGTCATTTGCACAAGTTACATAAATCACCTCAGATCAGCAACAGATACATATCTCGGATCAGATTTGTATTTTATGTGTTCGAAAATGAAAGTGCAAAATAAAATGTACTTTAAACCGTTATTAAACGTAAAATTTAAGAAAGTAAAGAAGTTTCTTTTCCCTTCTTGACAGAAACTCCATTTTTGCCAGCTGCAGCTTACGCGCAAACATAGAAGGTTATTTCATTCTTTGCATTTCTTGTACGAAAACAACTGATCTCTTCTGAACCAGATGCTGCAAGTACGCAACTTCGGTTTATGGGTCACAGTCACAATACTCAGGCGGAACCAGGTCAGAGTCCAAAAAACATCAGATGGACCATTCTTTTGTCTCCAGTCAAAAGAGAAAAAATGTCATCTCATGGTTCATTATTTTGTAAGGAGGTTTCCTATTAGGACTTTCGAATAGAAATTTGGCAAAAACGAATAACTGCTGAATAATGAGAAATGCCAAACTACACAGCATAGAAGGCCCTCTTCCCAAATGCATGAGAATGAAACCAGTATCTCTCCAGCAGATGGAAAGAAAGGGCTTTCGCAAATACACTTCCAATTGGTTTTAGGTTTTACACATGTATTGAGGTACACATACACGGAGTTTCCAACGATATCTCACGTACAGGAATATTGCGTGTTCCCAAACAGATTTGCAATAACCCTAAGGTCACTCTTGTGCAGGTTTCGCATTTAATTAAACGGATTTTCACATACCCACCCCTGTAGCCAACTCGATTCCTTAGATAAGAAGTGTGTGTTAGGGAGACGGGAGAGAAATGACTTCTGAGGAAGCAATGACAAAAACATCAAAAAACACCACAAAATTGATAATTCATTTGTTTTTTTTTTTTAATATAAAATTTATAACAAAGTTGTAGCTTCCTTTACAAAGTATATAGTGTGCCGACAAATATTACGGGGTATCAGTTCAAAACAACGAAAGTTCGTGGAAGATATTTGGTACATCTAGCAAATTAGGATATTATGCAGAAGTAAATAAAACGCGCTAAATTGAATTTAAGTTGATCAAAATATTCTAAGAATTTCGTATTTTGTTTTTAAGTCAATTTTAAAATTCTGTACAACGTTCTGTTTTAGAGGAGCAAAAAATAAGGCAGGCACTACCTACTCTCGGCTACGTGGTGCATATTCCATAGATATCTTTAACATTGACAGAATACATTGTGCAGAATTCTGGTCCACATTGTGCAGAATTAACTTATAAATATAACGTATACATTTTGTTAATACATTTTTGCTGTTATTTTCTTATAAAAGTACTGTATACATTTATACTTATGTTAACTCTTATTTTACATGGTGAATAGTCAAATAATACTACTTGGTGCATGATGTACTAGTTGCTAGCGTCTTTGGTACATGTGGTCCCGGGTTCGGTCCCAGTGGGAGAACATATGTGGAATTTTAACTGTCTTCGATATTTCTGTGTTCGTTCCCTGTCGTGTTAAGTAGGCTATAAAATAGAATGGGAAAAAATGCAATTAGAAAAATAGGGGTAATTAGGGAAATAAAGTTACTGAGGAATGTTCAATTAATTAGTTAATTTTAAAGAAACGTGGTAGAGCTCTCCCCCTTGGTGCAGGCAGTCCCATGTTCTGTCCCATCTGATGTGATTTTATGGTAAAGAACATCGTGTTCATGGATTTCCTCAGCTTCTTCAATTTTCTCCCACATTCTCATTTCACTTTGTTTTGGAGTCATTCACTTTCATTAAGCATCCCCGTCATTAGCAAAAGGGCATAAATATTTTCTTTTATTAATTGCTTGGGAACGACTATAATAATTGAAGTATGTAAATATTGATGATAGGATTATTTTAAACCATCTAGGAATGTGCTGAAATTGGGTTCCCGCTTCAAGTCTGCAGGGTCAGGAATTTATAATTGAGGTCTGCCCCTAGTCCGAAATATGTTTTAGCCTTTAGACTCAAGCCCGGTCCGAGCTTGTATGATAATCAAATGAGCCGGAAATAATCCCGAATTACAGAAACTTAATAATTAATGCAAAATTGTATTTATATTTACAGCAATTAGAGGTTTAATTTTATAGTTGTACTTTAAAAGTTCTCCAGGAAGAACGGTCCGATAACTATCATTGTACAGTATATTTATAAAGTTAGACCCGAAAAGGCACGAAAAATATGGTTGTAAATTTAAATATTTACGGCCCGTGTCCGGCCTGGGCCCGAAGTGATCCATGCTTTGTAAGATTGAGTGTGGCCCGCTGGCCTGGCCGGGCCTAAGCCCATGGGCTCGGCCCGAACCCGCGCAGACCTCTAGTTCCCGCACTGTGTGTGTCATAGCGATGGAGTACCTGTTGCGTCAGTTACATGCTATCATTAGTGCAGTCAGGTAGAACGACAGCGCGAAGTTAAATGTCAGTGAACAGCCTTGGATGCTTTAGTTCTCACACACACAAAAAGCAACTTCCTACCATTTGCTTTTACGTGTACTATATAATATGTAATTAAAATACTTTACCAAATATTGTGTTGAATATGCGTCACCAATGCCGAGAAATTTATCAATTAAAAAAAAAACTTTTTACGCAATATTAGAAACTTAATAATATCCGTACAGTGGGAGCGACACCCTACCCGTTAACACGAGCAACAATTAACATCCACAAGAAGTTGTATAGTATCCGTGTTCCTATTTGTAGCCGAGTGGATAACTTTCCTGCTTTCTGTGTTAGACTTTAGATACAATCCAGGATTCAAATCGCAAGCCAATACGGGTAAGGGATCATAGTGGCTCAGTGGTGCCAAGAACTCTGCTTCTATCTCACGTCAGACGAAGCGAGAGTATGGTGAACTGGACTAGTGATGGGTAAATTCCCGGGAAGATATTTTTCGGGAATATTCCCTGGGAAGATTCCCAAAATGGGATTTTTTCCGAGAATTTATATACAATCACAAAGAAAATTGCATTCTATTACTATATTATGATTTCAAAGTTAAATTCGTTTTTTATTACAGCTGTCTCCAGAGGATTCTTTAAAATGTATATTCTGAACGGTACTGTGTTACTTTATTAATATTTTATTATATTTAGAGAGTACTCATAAATATATAGTTACTTTTACAATATGTTCTATGAAAGTAAATATGTGGAAAAATGGTATAGTAAGTCCACATATTTTTACATGGCTAAACAGTTTAAATTTATAAGTAAGTGGATTTTCTAAACTTCACTCTACTACTGATATTATAAACATATTAAATTTTTAAATGTTATAAACAAATTAGACTTTGTAACTGCCAGAAGATACATGTCTCACCAATTTATCAACGTTCATGCATACATATCTATGTTCACAAAATTTGCAAGGTACTGACTTATCTTTATAATTTTGCACATAACATTGCCAGACACGACCTTTCTTCCTACCTATTTCTCGAAATCCCATGCGTTAATTCACATGTAAGAGAAGTCTGAGTACCTCTTCAGAAATCCGAGTCAGACAGGAGACACACCGACGTCTATTACTAACGATGGTTCGGGGTATATTAATTGTTCTTCATCTCTATTTCTACTTAATTTCTACATTACTTCACAAACTGGTTCCTTTTCATCATTTGTAAATTAGTACTTTGCTACTTTTTAGTGCATTTAGTTATATAAAGTACAGTCATTCACTTTCACGTTCAACGAATTTTATTTAACATCCAAATTATTTAAAGCCTGGAAATAAATCATAATAAATGAAAGTAAAGTAATTAGTAATACGGTTCTTATAATTTGGAAGATAAAATAGAGAAATTGAAATAAATTCCCTCCCGGGAATTTATATGCCAGGGATAAAAACCCGGGAATATTCTCATTTTTTATTTTCCTTCCCACTGGGAATATTCCCACTGCCCATCACTAAACTAGACAACATGGTGTTCGTGTGTTGGTGGCGTTCCCTCCTTGCTTCTCATTCCACCATTTCTTTCACAGTCATTCGCTTTAATTGATCATCTCTCTCTTCTAGGCTAAAGGACATAACAACAGGGCGTTAATTAGACATTTCATTTTATTTCGAGAACCAATGTACGAAGCCCATGCATATCATCCTAAACATAACCATTAGACCACCTTCTAAATATAATCTATTCAACGACTCTCTTGTAGAGCACAGAATTAACTCAAAAAGAGGCATCTTCTTGATTTATTGATTGATTTATTGACATATAACACAACAGGAACAGGCCTAATTACAGTGTTACATAGTATATACGTTATACAGATTATATAGGTTAATAAAACTATTGGTAATAATTACATTTGTCTTACAGAATTAATAGACTTATTAAAACTACTTGCATACATTGCCAGTACATCAAAGTTGAAATTTTCTTTAACTAACCTGTTGTAGGTTGTACTAACTCTCCATATAGGAGATCTGCTTAAGACGTTTGCTTTAGCTGTCATACAAAAAAAATGTATTTTTCGAAGCAGTGCGCAATTTAATGGATGGTACTTGGATACATATTTTTTCGTTAAGATCAGGACAGTGTATTTTGCCATGAAAGAGTTTGTGTAAAAATAATAAATCAATATTTCTTCTCCTGAGTTCTAATGTTTCAAATTTAAAATTTTCAACAAGATTAATGTAGCTTTCAAATTTTGGGTAGAATTTTGTTTTCTTAAGTGCAAGAAGCCTTAAAAACTTATTTTGAGTACGCTCAATCAACAATGAGTATTTCTGTATATTAGGGTTCCATATATTACTACAATATGCTAATTTCGACCTGACTACCTGACGTATATATAATATCTTCTCGGGCTACATCCCATTAAACATCATACAGAATTTTAATTAGATTAGGAAAATAAAGTCAAAGTGTAAATGGAGGGTTTTATTGAGTTAAAGAGTCCCAGAATAAAGCCATTGGCTGCAATATATAATAGACAGCCATCTTGAGGTAACTTAAGAGTGTGGAGTTGCAGTATGAGCAGGGAGCGTCACCGACTAGTAAAAAATTTCTTGTTGCTTTGACTTTGAACTGTAGAACGGGCCAGTGGTAAAAGTGAGGGGGAAGGCGGAGGACGCCGTCCCCCACCTTTTAAGAAATATGTACGGCGTCCCCCCAGAGTTCCTAAAAATTACAATTGTTCAAAGATAGGCAAAGGGACGGCGTGACGTCATGCCGCTGTTTACCGTCCCGCAACCTTTCCAGATCCACTTTTACTACTGGAACGCGCAGTATAAGACTCCGAATCCAGGTGGTCTGAGAGTAACCAATAAGTAAAACCCAGAAATTCGTCCAAATACCTAGGAATCTGTAGACCACGAAGTAACCGTGCGAAGTTAAGGTAAGAAGCAATCAAAGAAATACACAGGATGAGGTTACTATTCAATAAAACTCTGAATAGGATCCGCATGGCTCAGTGGTACAGCGTTCGACTTTGCTGTCTGGGGTCCTTCACTTGATTGTAGCTCGCGCCGAGAGAGCTTTGCAGTGAAGAAGCACACTTCCTTTGGGTTTTCTCTCACTGGATTCATTTCACTATTCCGTTCATTATTATCTCTACTTTAAGACCTTATCTAAGAGACATGATCGTGGAATGTTAAACGTAAAAAAATAAGTTCGCATTTCAATTAGATTTTGAAATGTATTTTTCCCCTCACGTCAATCTGAATAACATGAGTTGAAATAATTGACATTCCACTGTAGTTGTTTTGAAGCTCTTTGGTATAAGGAGAATTTTCAGTGTCCATCATTTATGACGTCATAAGCTACGCAACCAAATTTCTGATACATAAGAAAAGCATTGTAATTATTTCACGGCATTTTAAAGATAGTGCCTATTAAAACTCAAAGATAGGTACGGGGGACGGCGAGACGTCACGCGTGCCCTTACCTTTTCGGATCAATTTTTACCCCTGATTAGAGTGGACATGAAATACATTCTTGGGACGCTTAATTCATTACAAAAAAACCGCTTCTCGCTATCTATTACTGTTTTTACTTTATAACGAAACGAAACGAAATGAAATCTTTCAGTTTTACGTCCCACGGTTATGTCGGTTAGGCTAAAAGAGGTGGTGATTATGAGAAATGAATGATGAAAGTCGGAGGAAACGGGAGAATCCCGAGAAAACCCACGCACACGGTGTTTGTCCACCACAAAGTCCACACGGCGCGAGCTGGGATCGAATTAGGGACCCCAAACACCGGAGGTGAACACTCTACCACTGAGCCACCGTTCCCCCTTACTTTATAACGATCAACCGATCTATTTACTTCTGGTTCGAATTGAGGGTAAAGAGAGATAGATGGTGGTACCTATAAAACGCTAAGCCGTTTTCAATATAACCAATTCTTACTGTTTCTTCTTGTTTTTACTCTTTGTAGATCATGTTGAAACCGGAAGTTGTGGATTTCTTTCACTTCTGATTTTAGGTACATTGGCTCAGTAATAGAGCTCTTTAATCTGGTGTGTATAGAGTCCCTAGTTCGAACCCCATTTGTGATGGACAACATTAGGTCCGTGGTTTGTATCCGGATACTCCCGTTTCCTCCCATTGCTCATTCCACCAACTCTTCCCTCATCATCCTCTCCCTTAGCCTAAAAGGGCATAATCGTGGGACGTTAAACTGAAAGATTTCATTTTTTGATTTTAGCTAGAGAGTTAAGAGTGAAGATGAAACGTGTTCTTGGGATCTGCATCTCTCGGGCTAAAAACCGAAAATGGTTAATTTCTACAATTACCGATGGATGAACCAGCCCCATCAGCGAAGTCGATTCCTACTATTTAATCCTCTAAATTAATGGTAATCAATCAACAATTCGTGAGATTGCTGTCTTCGTAACGGTCAGAGAAACCAAGTGTACAAACTAAACTCCTTAGAAACCGAGCGACGACTTGGTTGTTGGAGAGAAAAGGTAAACAATATATATATGCGTGTTTTGAAGTAAAATAATCAATATTATTTTCCACCTATATTCGCTATGGAAGTTACTTTGTCGAGAAACTATCACCAAAGCATTGTTACAAGATCATACAGGGAAGTGAGAAGATCATTACTGTTTACAGAAATACCAAAAAAACTTCACTTTGTTATTTTCTCTCTTTTTCTTTTCTATGCACACGTATACTGTATTAAATAAGAATAGATGCAATTAGGACACAATTACATACCGCGGTGCAACTTTTTATATATATAAAATTGCCATGAAACGATGAAAATAAAGTAACATATAATTCCGTCTACTTTCCAATTTACAAGGCCATATCTGGAAAAATGAATCATCGCAATTTTTTTTCCGTCTTTACAGAATAAAATATCATTTTAAGTCAGTTGTAAGTCTTTCACCGTGATATATTTTAAAATGTGTTGTTTAAATTAATGCTTGTTTGAATACATTTAGTTTTAAAACCAATTACTTCGTGTTGTGTAGGCTAAGGACGGTCCAAGGAAAATCAAAACAAGCTCATTTTTTAAGCAGAGTTTCTAAGTTCCTCAACATTAAGATTATTTATCCAAATATTACTCGCAATAATGTATTGGTAAGGTTTTTCGTAGGTAAAATGCTCAACGATTTTTTAAAATACAGCGTACACCCACCCTTATACCCTCCATTAGATTCCTGATTTAAAATAAGTATTCGCTGAACTATAAAAATATTATTCGGGTGTATTTCGGACACCCTCCATACATCCCAGATTAGTTTCTAATACGTGATCGCAAATGTAAAATTAAATGATGTGTTTTCTCCAATATATTAAACTATAAGTTTAAAAGAAACTCACCAGACGCTGGAATCTTTGAATGATATTGAATCTCTGAAAGTAAGTGTCTCAGACAATTAAATTTTCCATAAGAACAGCGTTCAACACACGACTTGAAGATTGAACGTTCCAACCTCCAGAAGTTAAGTGTAAACCCGTGCCTAAAAAGCGTAGTAGATGAGTCGAAACGTTTCTATACCTTCTATAATATGTAAATATCCTCGTATGTTTACCCTTGCGTGCGTGACTTTAAATTAAAAACATATATATTTACTTGTATGGACGCTGTTGAATAAGTTTTGTGTAGTTTGCGTAGAAGAACCACTCACAATGACGCAATGCTATTGAAAACAGAAGGTTAATAATGGCTCCACTCGAACATGAACCCCGATGTTCTCAAAGGTGTGGCAGCCTCTTAGTTTTCTTTCCCAGAGAGAGCTATTCTTGACTGAAGTAAACAAACACTCACTTTCCGAGCCATCATGAAAGAGGCTCTTCCATTATTTTCTTCGATTTCTACTACAGAATATCCTACTATTAACACGTTTCTGTATCCGAATATTACAATTACTCTTGAATTCAGGGCTTCACCCTAAAAGAAGCGTTAATTCAGGAGGTGGTATACTTAAGAGTCTTCATCCCGGCGAAATTAAAATACCGCTAATTTTACAGTAATTATGTGATATCTTCAAATAGATAAAAGATAATCGAAATATGGAACAAGAGCGCCCTAGACAATATTATTTTGCGTGAGGTACCGTTATCACAAGTCACCTAGTGGCTTTCCGTTTTCAGCTGTTTAGAAACGCGAAAATAAATGCCGATATGCAAAATGGCTCGAAATCGAAAGCAGATAAGTGAGTCGTGATAACGGTTTCTCATGTAAAATAATATTGTCTAGGGCGCTCTTGTTCCACATTTCGATTATCTTTTATCTATTTGAAGATATCACATAATTACTGTAAAATTAGCGGTATTTTAATTTCGCCGGGATGAAGACTCTTAAGCACAAAAATGTTTTTGCAAATAACCCAGGTGGATGAAACAGATGTAAATAAGCACTTATTTTGATTAAGCAGATAAGCTCAAAATGGTGGAAAAAATCTGGAAATTGTGAGAAAACATTCGACCATATTGGACGAAATTGTATATTTTACGAAAATTATCCTAGAATTTTATTTAAATATCTATGAAGCAAAGGGGTAAAAGCGACAAGAAGATAAATAAACTTTTTTTTTTTGTTTTGTTTTTGGATCAAAGGATACAATATATTTCAATCAAAAATTTCCCTGTACACTTTATATCTGGAAAAGTACATATAGTGTAACTAAACCCAAACTATCACTTAACTCTTTATGATGTGCTTATTCCGTAAAATATACGAAAACTCGATTTAGGAACCGTTCAAAAATTTTGTGACCCTTGATCCCAAAATTAATTCTTGGCCAAGATCGCAATCTTTTGATGCATTTCTTTGGATCATTTCTAAAATTCCTGTTTTAAATTCCTTTTTGTAATTTTATGATCGTGAGTTCTTATATTTGGTTAACTTCAACTACAAGATTGGCGATTATGTGAAAACCTGAATAAAAACATGCATCATATTGTCTTAAAACCGACTAATATTTACGAGAACTATCATAGAACATATTTTAAAAACCTGAGGCTAAGATTACTCTCTAGTTCATGATTGATTTTAAACCCAAGTAGTGGAAGTGATTATGAAACCTCAAAAAGTACAGCCATATTCCATGGAAATCTAATATATATATATATATATATATATATATATATATATATATATATATATATATATATATATATATATATATATATATATATATATATATATATATATATCGTCGGCTGTTTATTCAAGAATAACATAACTCATTGCATTTAATTTTAAGCACAGGAGATTACGAAAAAAATAAAGAAAATGTATGTTATATTGTATAAAAATTTTAGAATTTTAGAAAATCTACGGTGGTTCTCCAAAACATGCACTTCCAGTTGTATCGAGCTATTTCTAGCGCTAACTTCTCTAACTTGCATTATTTCTTTAATAGTAAATTAGTTTTTTAAGTCTCTTCTCAGAGATCGGACAACAGCAAGCCATCAAACTTACAAATGGACAATTACATTATTGTGTGAAAATAACAATATCCACTGTTGATGTGAAATTGAGCGTTTTTTTTTTTCTTTCATCTATAAGAACTTATTTCTCACTATATTTTGAGTTACATTCAACTCACGCTTGCATTTTTCAAAACGAGTTAACTCATGATAAAATTCACGAAAAACGAGCTCGCTCAAGTGATCTAGCTCAAATGAGTGCGTTCATTTACCTTGGTTTCTCTTGCAGTAATGTAAACAGCACATTTTTGCATTGTGTGAAGCATTCTATCTCCATAACTGAAACGATTTTTCTAAGATTTTTGGTATCTACTATATTGAAGACTAGTTCTACATGATTGAATCATGAAATTAAAACTTGGTCAGAAAAGAAATGGTCAGAAAAGAAATGGTCAGAAAAGAAATGTCCGCTTCAATGAATGCACGAGGCCTCGTAATTCTTAGGCAAAACTACAGCATGACCACAAATCGTTATTGCTCTTATGATTTCCTCTGTCGTTGATCCGAAAGATGTCATTTAATCGGAAAGGAGAAAAGTAATTTAAGATATCCAAAGGTCAGAGATGCAATGACTTTGACCACGCAAAAGTATCGTTTGAAGACAACTATTAACCAGGACTTGAGGCGAATGACCTCAGGGCAAGAACAGTTTTAATATTTTGTCTAATGGTTATTTCCCTCCCTCCAAGATTCAAGAATACACGAGGGAAAACAATCCATAAATTCACTTTATCATCCTGCGTAGCCCTAAATACAAATTCTATATATTGTGTTAGTATTTTGTTGCAATATATCTGCACTCTAAATACAGGACGCGCATTGTCAAAATAAATCATTAAATAAAAATAATTTGAGAGAAAATTTTGAATATACATGTTATACATAAGTTATGTTGGCATTTGACAAGACAACAAAAGAAAACTTGACATATACTATGTAAAAAAATTAGATTAATAAAGCACATGAAAGTATTGCTCATCTGTTATTCAATATTAGAAATGCTTTACAATTGTACCATCTATCTATTAAAATGCTACAATAGCAACAAAAGCACTTTTTTATCGTGCGGGAATAGAGTTAACTTCATAATTCCTTGTTCATCAATTTATTTCATAGGAGCAAAGAGACCTCTACTCCCAGCCATTAGAGGATTACGACCTCTCTTTGGCAAACAAAAGCGCTGAGCTCCAATCTATAAACTTTGATTTCAAACCTTTGATTTATGGTTATTTGTGATTTCACGTTTAACAGAAACAAGTATTTTAAACTATGTGTACTTTAAATAAATTATTTAAGTATACCTTTTTTCATATAAAGTTTACTTTGTTAAATTATTGTTCAAAGCCTTTGTATTTTAATAAACATTTTCCAAAATTAATGCAAATGAATTGTGCTGCCATCTCTGGAGTTTATTAACCTATATGTTTGTGGACGTTTATATGTTTGTAGTCAATCCTTTCGACAATGAGATCTCGGAAACTACAAGCTCTACAAAGATGACGTTTTCACTGATCGATTGCAAATTTTGTATAATTAGATTGTCCAGTTCTAATTGAATATTTAAAAAACATAGCCATTATTTCTTTATTGCATTTTTACGGGTACACTGGAAAAAACTAAAGCATCATATCCTACACTTTATACATTACAACACCACATAATTGTATACAGGAGTTGCATACATCTCAGGCGTTTGTTTCATGGCCAAATGATAATGAAAAACGAAGGATAGCCGTTTCTCCATTCTAACAGTAAGTTGAATATTTATTGTTTGTAGTGTTTTGCCCAATGAATATGTTTGGAGTGTTTTGCCCAATGGAGTGTTTTGCCCACCATATATCAGTGACATTATAATTAATTGTGTGTGTAATGTATTTGCTTATTACATACTGCATGCAAGAAGAAAGAAAACACTGATAATACATGAATTAAAAACTCCAACCGGAAGTAGGTTCAAATCTTGCAAACGGTGCGAAATATTGAAAAAGTAATCAACAAAATCTCCCCTTTATGGCATCTCTTGCCAATTTTTATCAAGACGTCTTTCACTTGTGTCTGTAAAGGGACATATACAGATGTGAGGAATAACAAGGAGATTCATGCTCATATGTGAAGGATGCGCTGTGTAGAGAGCGCAGGTTCAGCTAGTCTATATATTAAAATTCTAGGTGTATATGTTTGTGTAAAAGTTTATATGTTTGTAGCCAATTCCTTTCGACAATAAGATGTCGAAAACCATAAGTGCTAGAAATGTACCATTTTCGCTGGTCTATTCCAAATTTTGTGTAGATTTGCCAGTTCTAACTTAAGCTTTCAGAAAACTTGTCTTTTTTTTTTCTATGCCACATTTTAGGCGTCGTTTTCATCCTATTACTTTAATATTGCCATTAGAACGTTAAGGTTGATACCCTTGTGAAAGACAACCAGTAGAGGAGCTACGTATAGCGGGTCGATATACATTTCAGGCGCTTTGCTTTAACCTAAATGACAAAACCTGTTGCAAGCTGGCAACTTTGATGTGAACCCACAATGAGATGGATACTCGGATATGGAATTATATATATAAAAAAATGCATTTGATATAATCTGTCACTTATCCAAATTTGCTACAAACTCATCCCAACATTCTCTATATTAAAATATTACATTTATATGTGTGTCTATAGCAATTCACTCCCTTTGAGAGTCTTCCTACCTTTTATTTGTGCATATAAATAAACCTGTACAAATGTAATGAGAAGCAGGAAGGGGATTTATGTTCATATTAGAACGGTGCGCTTTGTAAACAGCGCAGGTTCAGGTAGTACACTTTAAAAATCTTGAATGCAAGAAACCGTTGGCCAATGTACAGCATGATGGATGCATCAGTATCGATTTAAGTATCGATTTCAGGATTCGAGTTTGAGATGGAGATCGATTAAAATTAGGAATAATCGGACAGTGTAACGTTTCAACTCCTCCATGAAGCCAGCTAGCAATGTGAGAATAGCCTCTTTGGCATGACTTTAAAATGTGAATTGCTGGAACTATTAAGCGAATACAGAACAAAGCTGCGTACCATACAACCATCATAAAGGATAGGAAAAGAGATTACAAAATACAGGAAAACCGTGTGCACAAGGGAATCAAGTCCACATTTTGGTCATTTTGGACATATTGCATCTTTATGATCTCCATTTCAAGCTCCTTTCAGAGCTTAAAAGATTCATATCCAGATATTGTAATGCAATGTAAAATTCTTATGCCATATTATGTTAAAAAAGTTATTTTCCATATGCTTAAACATTCCTCGCAAAATTTGTCTCTTTTTGTAACAAGTTTGGTTAACAAACTTTATGTCTCTTTTTACAACAAGTTTGGTTAACAAATTTTATATCTTTTCTAACAAGTTTGGTTAACAAACTTTGTCTCTTTTTATAACAAGTTTGGTTAACAAATTTATATATCTTTTCTAACAAGTTTGGTTAACAAATTTATATATCTTTTCTAACAAGTTTGATTAACAAACTTTATGTCTCTTTTTATAACAAGTTTGGTTAACAAATTTTATATCTTTTCTAACAAGTTTGGTTAACAAACTTTATGTCTCTTTTATAACAAGTTTGGTTAACAAATTTAATATATCTTTTCTAAACTTTGGTTAACAAACTTTATGTTCTCTTTTTTCTAACAAGTTTGGTTTTAAAAAACTATGGCCTCTTTTTTCTAACAAGTTTGGTTAATTAATATTGAGTTCCTTGTTCTTTAACATCCCCAGGTCGTCTGGCAACAGTCATTCGACGGAAGGTATACGTAAAACACTAACCATATCACCGGTAGATTGCATACAGAGAACACATTTTTGTAGTATATCATCACGACATTTAGCCTACAAATTTCATATTGTGAACTTCTAGAATGAGGAGGAAATTATCCAAATTTGGCTCACTTTTTTCTCACTTTCATAATAGGGATACGGACAAAATCTCGCGGCCGAAACATCGCCACCCAAAATCTCGCCGGCCAAAACCTCGCGGGACAAAATCTCGCCGGCCAAAACCTCGCGGGACAAAATCTCGCCGGGCCAAAACCTCGCCGCCCAAAACCTCGCGGGACAAAATCTCGCCGGGCCAAAACCTCGCCGCCCAAAACTTCGCAGGACAAAATCTCGCCGGGCCAAAACCTCGCCGCAAATGAAACTTTTCTTTAAAATTTACCCAACGAGTTTCTTAATATGCAATTCCACATTACAAATAATAATAATAATAATAATAATAATAATAATAATAATAATAATAATAATAAGAAGAAGAAGAAGAAGAAGAAGAAGAAGAAGAAGATACAAAACATTGTGTGCGCGGGCTTTCTCGGGTTATTCCAGTTTCCTCCCACTTTCTTTATTCGATCATTTCCTTCATCCTGGTCATCTACGTCTCCTTTAACCTACAGGACATAATCAAGGGACGTCGTAAAAACTCATATATTATTGCTACTTTCATAAATATTATTAGATTTTTTGTTAAAATTTTAAGTTTTTGGATGTTTCAAAGTTCACGAAACTAACCCCGTTAATTGTCATTACTTTCCTTATGCAGACTTTCTTTCCCTATAACCAGTTTAAAAACATCCTGTCGCCCTACCTTCACATTGAAATCCTCTAATACAGAAATAGAATTTTCATATGGTATCGTGGGACTTGGTCAAATACCCGTGATACTTCTTCTGAAACAGCGTCTTTTATACCGTTGGGGCGCGAGGTTTTGGCCCGGCGAGATTTTGGCCCGCGAGGTTTTGGGTGGCGAGGGTTTGGCACCGCGAGATTTTGGCCCGCGACGTTTTGGGCGGCGAGGTTTTGGCCAGGCGGGGTTTTGAGCATGCGGGATTTTGTCCCGCGAGGTTTTGGGCGGCGAGGTTTTGGCCAGGCGAGGTTTTGGCCATGCGGGATTTTGTCCGGTGAGGTTTTGGCCAGGCGAGGTTTCGGCCCGGCTAGATTTTGGGCCACGAGGTTTTGGGAGGCGAGATTTTGGCCAGGCGAGGTTTCGGTCCGCGAGGTTTTGTACCCAAACCTGCATAATATTTATACTTATTCTTAGAGCTATGAAACGTAAATAAATATTCGTGTACCACACTTTAATACCTAAGGCCCTTCGCACACTACGACACTTCATGTGTCGAAGACGCGCCACAAATTTTTCTGTGGCAAACTTATCGCTGGTAGTGAATTCCCATTTGTTACAATGGATGTAGCACGAGACCTTCTCACACTACACGACAAGCGTGACACTATGGCAGGCTTGTCGCGGTAATCCGTCACCTGACACAAGCTAAGACCTTCGCACACAACGCGACTTCGTGTGCCGAAGACACGCCACAGCACCTCAATTTGTCTTTTCAGGAACCAGATACTCATTCTGTAAGATGAACTCCATGGAAGTTTTGGCTACAGACGCTTTCATTGCAGAAATTCAGGCATAATCTAGTGTACGGAACTCCAACAGTGATTCCTATAACAAGAGAATTGAAAAGACGAAAGCATGCGAAAAAGCGTGTTGCGCATTCCGTAGTGGATTCATGAATATGCCATCAAAAGAGAAGAATCGTATCGGTGGTACCCTGGATGTTGGTATTTTGTTCTTTCTTATATTTTCCAAAATTCGGTACCAAGCCAATGAACTGTTTTGTTGAAATTGCAACATAAAACTACATTGTTTGTCGCTTCACTTTACTATTTCAAATAAATTAGACTCTAAAAAGTAGCACAAATGACCAGATATTCCCAAATATATTTTACACATTCACAAACTGCAATGCTCCAGGTCAATATGTAATTTTATAACATTTCGTTATTTTTTATATGTTCTGTGTATTTAATATGTATACTGTACGGAAATATGGAATATAATGTTTTATAAGCACTTAGGCATAACGCTGATGCTCCGTGGCACTCCATAATGAAATTTATAAGGAAAGGCCGCGTGGCATGAAGGTAGTGGCGGATTAGCAATATACTGACTAGGCCCCGGATTTAGTCCGTGGCTCAAGGAGGCCTCATCTGAATCCATCCTTGTTCTGGCTAAAAAGAAAACAGTGTCACATTCCCGCGACATGTGAAGTAAGATCTAGTGTCTGTGGCGTTGCGGGTGTGTGTGGAATACCAGCGACGCAATGACACAGCCTGTGGAACTTGAAATACAGAACAAACATACATTCAACTGCAAGTTTCTTAGAAGAGAGATTCCTTGAAAAACTTCAGACGAGGAAAAATAATTTTCGATAAGTTGTATATTCACTACACATGTCATCCTATTGGCTTTCTCACAGATTACTATGTAGGGTCACTGTTTCACATAGTACACAGTTAGCAGAATTGTCAACACATAATAGACACTAGGTGGTTAAAGTTACGCTATTGGGCACTTTCCCCTGCTTGTAACAATTTGTATTGCTTCAATTGACAATTTTTAAGACAATTGTTACAGAAAACCTCACATTTGTCGAAAATCCAGATAAAAAAAAACGGTGTCCCGACAAAACGTACCAGCGACAAAACGTACCACTTGAATTTTCGCGACAAAACGTACCACTTTTGACGACCTGTCATAAATGACAACCTATCATGGATTAATTAAAGCATTTCTGATATTTATTCCACGACAAAACGTACCACTTATATAAATTACAACCTGTCATGGACTAATTAAAACATTTCGGATATTTAATCCGCGACAAAACGTACTACTTCATGTTAAGAAACTACTTCCTTATGAACAGGTAAAACGGCAGTATAAGGTTGAGAAGAACAGACAGGTAATGTATCGAGTTGTAAAAGTGCAGAAACTCATTGGTAAAAGAGGGCTCATTTACAGAGGAAATGTAGCAGCCTATAAACTGAAAGACACAGCTATAGATCATGGAAACTTTTTGGATATTATTCCTTTCTTAAGCAAATTTGATCTTCCGCTTAAAAGTAATTTAGATAAGGTCACCGAGAAGAGTCATATATGAGAAAGTAAGCAGTATAGTGGTCGCATAACTTTTACTAAACACGGTGAATTATATTTTAAATGCTATCAGCACACTTATCAGAGAAGATATTTCGAAAGAAGTCTCTCAAACTTCAATATTTTCTGTTCTATTAGACACTACTCAAGATATAGTAGTTTCAGGCCAGTGCTCTGTTGTTTTACGGTATGTTGTTAAAATGGTTGTTAAACAAGTATTGTTGTCATTGTAAAATGCATATCTACCACAGGCCAGTGTCTTTGCGGTTTACTGCTGGAAATTCTGCAGAAGTTGAACATTGATATTTAGAAGTGTATTTGAAATACAACCGATGGCTCAGGTAACATGTAAGGACAATATTCGGATTTTTTAAATTCACCTATGATCAGTAACACGTGTGATTCAGTTGATTTTGAGTTTAACGGCCCTTTTAGCAGCGAGGCTATATGAGACGGGACATACTGATTTACGGGAAATCCGAAACACATGAGCTCCCGCCGAAAATCGAACTTAAGTCTCCCACGACAAAGAGGCATACGCTAACCGCTATACTACTAAGAAACTCAGTTACACGTGTGGTGTTACGCTCATATACTCAATCATGTCATATGTGATCTGACAAAAAATTGCATTGATTCTGTGTCATTGTTCTGCTGAATGACTTGCGATATTTATGCGTGAGTCTTATCAGCGAATGTACATTTGGAAGATCAAATGTTAACAAAGGCGTCTTACAGTTATTGCGGAAACAAGATGGTAGAAAACACAGTGTTTTTCAGAAAAAGTTTGGTCATTTTTCGAACCCAAAAAGTCTTTTGTATATAGAGTTGACCATAACAATTAAGGAAATTGCATCTACAGAAGATATCAAACCAAAAGCTAAGTGTAAATCGAAAGGATATATAAAAGATCTTCTCAAGTTCAAAACAATTCGGACAGCAGAAATGTTCCTTAAGATATTTCAAGTGACGACCTCTCTGTCAAACTATCTCCAAATAGAGGGTGCTGCTAGTGTAGTCCTATCGGATGGTGCAGACTATTCTGTTCCAACTGAAAGAGTAGGGAGATGATTTTGAATTCGTTAAGAATGCAGCATTAAGCTTTGCAGAATGGGCCAATAACAAATTTGAAGACTTAGAACGTGATTTTTTTTTCTATTGACGTATCGACAATTCGCCTTCAGAGAAGGACAAAGATTTTTCCTGTGAATATGAAGATGAAGCTGCTTCTATCCAATGACCAGGTACTGCATCGAAGCATTCAACACAATATTGGACATTGTAGTTTTGAGTATTTCTTCAAGATTCAAGAAGCAATGTACTTTATGGATTATTTGGACCCTAGCCACTTCAACCAAATAACAGAACTTCCAGACGTACCTTTCGATAAACTTACATATTTTCTGAAAAATTCACTTAAGAAGTTTCCAAGGATACTATAAATGTATTCTCTTGGACTTTTGAGGGACGTGGATATCCTTGAAAGTCAGTCTTGATGACGAGCACAACCGAGGAAAAATGACTGTGCTGATGGTGCAAGTGATTCAGAATTAGGAGAAAATACATTTGTTTACAAAGAAAGCGAATGCAAAACGTGTTGCAAAATTGTCCAATGTGCTGCTTTTTAATTTTGCAGAATTGTAAATTTTGCAGTAATACTTATCCAGGTTTCCAGCATACAAATTTTTATTGACTTTGACCGTAAGTCAGGTAACATGTGAAAGAAATTTTTCAAAATTGAAATAAACTGAAATACATTAAAAATAGGCTAACGAGTGCCATGTCTCAGGAACATTTGAAAACATTTTGTTGATGTCTATTGAAAAAGACTTATTAAAAAATATTTCGAATTCAAAAGTGATAGATACAGTAGCATCAAAAACTAGTACACTAAAACATCTGCTAATTTTGTAATATAGTATACGTTCTCCTTGAACTTCATATAATATTTTGAACAATTCAGAGTAATATACTGATGAAAGAATATCAGGTTTTAATTGTCAATTGTTAATACTATTGACTTACTGTAGAAAGAAAACTGTGCAATTGATTTGTGACATATAGATTCTGGTGGCCCTTGTGGGAGAAAGCGCCCGCGCCCCTCTAATAATGCCTATCCGTCTCTGGTCCAAAGCCTGGATAAAATGTGATGGAAATCAGCAAATATTCAAATATTGCATATGCAAGATTCTTGCTGGTCTTGGTGTTGTGAGAATCTTGCAGGCATGGTCTTAGTCTTAGCCTTAGTCTTAGTCTTGGTCTTGCATCGGCACTTTTCTCGCCACCAATCTGTTCAACTTTTAACCTTATTTTGGCCGATATATATATATATATATATATATATATATATATATATATATATATATATATATATATATATACCGTCCTATCAAGTGGTACGTTTTGTCGCCTGACATTATTTGATGGCTGATTGGAAGACTCTTCGCAAGTAGCCCTCCAGGCAAGTGGTACGTTTTGTCGCTTGTCATTATTTAAAGTGCATTTAGAAAACCCTTCACAAGCAGCCCTCAGGGTAAGTGGTACGTTTTGTCGGTGGTACGTTTTGTGGGTGGTACGTTTTGTCGCTAGTACGTTTTGTCGCGTATTCAAAAAAAAACTCTGTCTGTTAAGATTCAGAGCGGGGCCAGGAGCTGCTTCACAACCAGCAGTGACTTAATTGGCTGGGACTCTGGAGATATATGTTTAATTGACGTAATATGCGAAAGGTAGATGGGATTCATACGGGCACCTATGTTAATGCATACTATTATTATGAGACATCCATATTTTTTATGAGAGTTGAATATTCCATCGATTCATTAACACAAATATTTAGATATTTAGCTTTCGCATAATGCAATGTGAAGAACCACTGTTAGCCTAGAGTGCTGAAATATTTAGCATTTTCAGATAATGAGGAATATACGTATATTTCACACGTTAGCTAAAATATCCAACTAACATTTTTACCACGAAACCTTACGTCTTTGTGTTTTAGAGTGAAAGTGGGTATGCTGCCATTCTTACGAAAACAGAAAATAATTTTGGAGTAAGTGCTGATGGACTTCCATGTTTAGCTGAAAGGCTAAAGAGTTTATACCCGCCTGCAGGTATTTTGATTTGTTTGATTTTGAGTTTAGCGTCAGTTTCAGCAGTGAGACTATATGAGACGTGGACCTGCAGCTTAACGTGGAATTCGAACTACATGAGCTTCTACTAGGAATCGAACCGGCCGCAGTGGCTCAGTGGTAGAGCGTTCACCTCTGCTACCTGGGGTCTTCGGTTCAATTACAGCTCGCGCCAAGTGAACTTTGTCGTGACAAACACCGTGTGGGTGGGTTTTCTCGGGGTTCTCCCGTTTCCTCCCACTTTCTTCATTCCACCATTTATCATAATCACCGCCTCCTTTAGCCTAGCCGGTATAACCGTGGGACGTAAAACTAAAAGATATCATTTCTTTTTATTTCAACTCTGGATCTGCACGTCAGAGGAGCGAACGCTAACGCTCCGGCTGCGGCTAGTGATAAGCGTTCTTGTTTCAAATAGATAGTACCAGGTTCGAATCTGTGTGCTGGTCATCCTAAGGTTTTTCCAAGATGATCTCCTCACTTCCAGTAACTGAGTATCGGATATCTTTAAATATAGGGTTTGTAGAACTCTTGTAAAAATTATTTTTGATAAGCGAAGCTTCTCTGCACCCAAGAAATGCAATATACAGTATTATTGAAGCTCGTTCTTTTGAACCGTATGACAAGTCTTCATAAAAGTTTGCATGGTTGTCAAAACCGTTTGTGACAGTGTTCAAAGTTATTCAAAACAAAATGAATAAAATCTGAAATGGATTGAACCATGGAGGAATAATCACTCAAAAACGACGTCTTGCATACAAGTAAATCGAACAAAGCTTCCCTAAACCTATGTTATGAGTGTATCTTCGTCAGTGTTGTATAATTTCTAGGACTAAGATGTTTAACAAAGGGATTTTCTTCGTATCGCATGAGCTGAGGCGAGTGATACTAAGCAGAAAAAGCCGAGTACCAGAGAGAGTTAGGATACTTTACAAATAATTTTCAATTTAATGAAAACAGTTATAGTTGAAAACATGTGATCCGTTTGGGTTGGCAACAGTATTCCGGTGACCACAGAGCCACTATGTTGGAAGTGGTGTGTTAGGACGAACTCCGTTCTACGTGAGAAACAGTAAAACAGCACACTGCAGTAAGCCGAGCAGACGGTATATGGATGACTTCTGTAATTTATAAAAGAGAGCACACTGAGAAAAAAAATTGTAGGTGGCGTACTTAAAAAGATAGGTTACATACGTAATTCCTGTAATTTTTGGACTTAACGTACAGCAGACGTATAACTGAAAACGCATGTTTTATAATACTTTCTGTATAAGTGTTCCATCTATACGTACCTTCTGTATGAAACAATATAGGCAATCAGGATCTCACATACAAATGTACATATATAACATATAGCTGACGAATGTAACATACATATATGTATGTAGTATAAGGAAGACTGTTGTATGTCACACATCCTGCAACGGCATGATGTAACATCAAAGTGCAGTGCCTATGTAGCTTACGGATGACGTATGCTTCGTACCGATTTCTATAGTAAGCAAGAGGATACCGTATACTTGTACAATATACCGCTGTCCGGAGAACGGATTTTTCTCTGTGCAGTGTTGGCAGACGGTTGTGAGATGTTAGAGTGATGAAAGTGAAGTGACACGTGTGTCGGGTATATCGTGAGGGACAAGGTCTAACGGAATGGCAGCCAACAAAACCGCATCAGCGAAGAGGAACATTAACCGGAATAAAACCGTCAGTGACAGGTCCCGCCAAGCATTAAAACCGGATTGTCAATAAGTGCAAGTGAAGAGGAATTTAAACAGTACCCGTGTCCTTTCATATATACAATATATATATACAATATATATATATATATATATATATATATATATATATATATATAGCTATATATATATATTACGGATCCAAGGAGGGGGCTATAGGGGATATAGCCCCCCTTAACGCTCAGGTATACACTGGATAAAATGGGCTTCAATCCTGCTTTACACTGGATAAAACGACAAACTATGGTTTAGCCCCTCCCTTGATCAATCCTGGATTCGCCACTGGATATATATATATATATATATATATATATATATATATATATATATATATATATATATATTAGGGGATGTCTTCTACGGTGTTCAGCTCTTCTTGGCTTGCTGAAAAAAGAACAAGAAACAAAAAATTAGTTTAAAAATTTCCTTTTCACTTCTTTTTTACTAGAAAACATTGTTATTATTATTATTATTATTAATTATTAATATTAATAAAGAAAATAATTTACAAAACAACTGCTAAGTTTTTTACTTTTTTAAATTTTCAAAGTTTTTCTTTCTTTCTTACTTTCTGTATATATATATATATATATATATATATATATATATATATATATATATATATATATATATATATATATATATATATATATATATATATATATATATATATATATATATATATATATAATTTTATATTTGCATAAATAATTTTATAATCCACGGGCTTAATTTTATCCCCCTCCCAATATCAGTAACCTAATTCGCATACTGCTAATATTCCTAGTTATTTCCAGCTAGGGAACTTTGTATAACGTCTCATGGTATCCCTACTAGGACTGGCGGCGAGATGGTAGGGTGGGAAACGGCCTATACTGTAAGGGTTGATCTGTACATCCCAACTGGACTGAATTCAAGCTCCGGTCGTGATTCAAAGTCTACATTAATATTAGGTTCTATCTTTTATGACCCTAGTGTTGGATAAGTACACAAAACTCAAACTAAGAACTCCCATGGTATTCCCTCTTTCCCCAAGATCTTCCTTTATGTTCGATCTTTGTGTATCAAAACAAAATTCCACTCTCTTAGTTATTACATGTCCTCATTAGAACAGCTTGTGCTTTCGTATAGTATTTAGAATAAATAAGCAGTTTAACTAAGGTTTAGGACGTTTTGGAATAGAGAAAAAGTTCCAGCAATACTCCATAACCATTTCTGATCTTGTTTATGTGTATTTTGCTTTATGTAAGTCGATTGTTAAAATATTTCCATAAATAAAGAAACAAAAAAAAAAAAACGAATAATTTACCCCTTATCAGTGCCGGAAGAACCCATCTGGAGGCCCGACTCTAGAAAAAAACCACGTGACCCCTGCTGACTTCCCCTAATACATTTCTATAAAAGTATAATAGGAAAGTTAAGGGAATACAGATAGTTCTACAACATTAACCATGCCATGCATTAGATTATATTATATCTAATAAAGTTTTCCAAATTTAGACCGTGGTTGTAACAAATGAAGAAAAAGTTGTTTTATATTTTTGGTCAGTGGCGTAGAAAAGGGGGAAGCAAAGAGGCCGCCTTCCCCCAAAGAGGTCCGACAATGTACTTTGGTACTTTGATGTTTGTAATTTTTTATATAGACCCTATTTTTATGTTTATATATTTTTTGTTTGTAATTTTTCTATATGTACCTATAACAGCACTAGCCCCCCTCCCCCCAAACACACATCCTGGGTACGCGACTGTTTTTGGTCATATTTCATCTTATGATGATGACTGTATCTTGTATGACATCCAGTTGAGACATCCAGTTGAGAGTTTGAGCAGAGTGGAGGCCCTCATTCACGTGTAGGCCCTGGTATACAGTTCCCCTAAGCCCCCTTAATCCGCCCCTAACTACTATGTACACTCATGTCCAAAATTATTGTCGCATGTCTTTAAATATGTTATTGTAGGAATATAATTTGATAACGAATTCGCCCGGTATTTCTTATAATGTTAGTATGTGTATAATCAGCAAAGACATGTATGTGACAAATTTCATGTCAAAAGAGCAGTAAATAAGAACAATAAAATGAAAATAAAACTTTCTTGTCCATTTAGCTACATTTTCTTTCACTCTTTCTAATTTTCGTATTTATAATTCTTTTCGTATAATTCTTTTCGTATTTATAATTCTACAGATATACATTACCCGATTACACACATAATATCAGTTTTAAAAGTATCCTGCAAATTCATTATCAAATTATATTCTTACAAGAAGACAGTTATAGATATGCGACAATCATTTTGGACATGAGTGTACACATTTACGACGGAACTGGTTGTTTTTACGTTGATTTCGCGTTGACTGGAAAATTAATTCGTTCCACGGCGCTGCTGCGAAGACGTAAAATCCGTAATTCAAAGGGAGTATGTTAGAGATACTGAAGGATTACCTGTGTTCAAAATAGTTCGCCTAAGAACAACCACAAACTCCTCACTCGGAGTCAACAACAGAGCCACAATATGAATAGGAAAGAAATTAATGATGGGAAGGGTAGATATCAATGGGCGAAACAGAATTGTAACTCCTTCAGTGGGCAAAGCGGGCCAACGGGAGACCCAGTAATTGGAAATGGGCCAATCACTAAAGGAGAAAACTGCATAAACCATCAGGAATTAAAAGTGAATCGAACGACCATCTTTCAGTGAATAAAGATGAGTCTTGTAGTTCAAATGGTTGGGTTGTAATGAAATGAAGAGTATTTTGTGGAATTTTTACTTTTCGTGTTGCTCTCTCACGAAGAGCCAATAATAATAATGAAGAATGCAAGAGACTGTTACTGTTGATGGATTGGCCTACGGGCGACGGATGACCGAGAAAGCCTCTGGTGATGAGATGTCTCCCAGGGGGAGCTGCTGAGGGTGAAGCCTCTGACCGACATCTTATATATGCATTCAGAAGAGGGACGTGGCTTTCAGTTGATGGATTCCAACTCTTCAGTCGGTTGTCTTCTTCAGAAGCTAACAGTTCATTCGCAGGAGACCTCGTTTCCTCCCACGAAAAGTGACAAACAGAAGCTGTGATTTCTCGCTGCCGCAAGTGAAATACTTACTCCTTTTATCCCACTCTCCAGGTATTCACTTCCGCAACGTGTACCAAAGTATTGAAGGTAAGGGCATTTTATCAATCTTAGTTCAACGGTATTTACAGATAAATTATTTTAAAAAGTAGCAGGCATGTGGTTTATGGAACACACTTCGAATTCAACAACTGTAAATATTCTTAAAAATCAAGTTAGATACAATACAAATAGTAGCATGCGATAGGCCAGTTTATCAGGAACAGTTTAATATATTCTTCTGGCTATATGGTTGTGGATTCTTTATGTTACGCGCACCGGTGCTTATTTCTTTCGCTAATAAATGCGCGTGTTTTTACCTAGAAACATCGATAAGGTTACTGTGGTTTTATTGTTACAAGAGCAATGTGTGTCACCGATAGCAATATGTGTGTCACGGCTAGAAGATTAGGGTTAGGATTAGATTTTTGGGTTTTCGACATCTATGGTCATGTTAGCCGGTGACACATATGAGGGATGACGTTCCTTGGTGATCACACTCCCTGGGGAGTTGGAAGGGAAGAAAGGAGTGGGGAACGAAAAAAGCAACCTGAGATTATTGTGTTAGGTGCCATCCCGGCATTTGCTCAGTGTGAATGACCAAAACTCAGGAACAACCTCACTCAAGATGCCTAGCCTGAAAAAGCTGTTTTCGACCGAGTGTCTCCGCGGAGATTCGAACCTGGGACCGCTCACACTCAAGGTGAGAGCACTAGCAACTACTTGTGGCTAGAAGAAGACAAATCACAATCTTCTACTTAACTCCGTAATATTTTTACATATTAGTGCTCAAATGAGTAAGTAAACAACTTCAAGAAAATAAAAAAAGTATAATTTATTATTGGCAATAAATGACTTACTTTTTAGCGACATAAAAATTTTATTTTCTAGATTTCCTCAAAAACTACACATGAGAATTTACACAAGCAACTGTTTTTGTTCAGCTTAATATCATTATCGATTGGTGAACGTCTCATTTTTAGACAAGCGGACGCGGTGGCTCAGTGGTAGAATGTTCACCTCTGGTGTGCGGAGTTAAAGATTCGATTGCCGGCCAAGTAGGTTTGTGGTGATGGGTTTTCTCGGGTATCCCACATTCTCATTCCAAATTTTTTTCCATCATCATTCACTTTACTTAATCGTCATCTCCTTTAGCCTAAAGCGTATAATTGTTGAACGTTAAACTCAATTTTCATCCTTGGACATTTTTATCCGCTAAACGCTAATGATATTCAAGAATTAATAACTCATTTGAGACAAATGTAGACTAAATAGTATTCCAAACAATAATTTTTGGTTTCGGAGCAATAATTCTTTTTTTTTTTTTAAAAAAAAAAAAGACAAAAATAATGACTTTATGAATAGTTTGAAATTAACCTAAAACAAACTCCTTGACGTTCTCTGGTCTGATCCAAGGGCGCCGATCCTCGGGGGGGGGCAAGGGATTCCCCCAAAGTTCATGTGGGCCCCCTATTGTATTTGTGAATATACAATATTTGGCATAATTTGAGTGCAATTTGTCTTAAAATCTTCATATATATACTTTCTGCATGTGAATCCCCCCCCCCAAATTTACAGAGAAATCGGCGCCCTTCGTTTGGTCAGACCCTTTCATTTGTGTCACTTGTGACCGATACATTGTGTCACGTAGGCATTATTTATGTTTTTTTAGTCTGAAGTTCGATTCCTCTTAATTGAAGCAGCTCCTCAGTAGCCTCACACCATGAATCAATGTACTAAATCGAACACCAAAGGACAAATAATGCTATTGAAATATAAAATACTTCAATTCTTTGTTAACGTTAAAAGCTTCCATTGTTTTGACTTGTGCGTGGCTTGCCTTTGGTTTTCGCTTACCTGCAGATTCTTCATTATTGTATTTTGATTGAAATCTTCTTTAAAAGCATTTTATATTTGGTCTGTGTCGTAAGAGCAAATATTTCTCCGTTGTTCATTTAATTGCAATACAAAAGCATCTCACAGAAAATTTAGTTTGCTAAAGAAATAATATTAGCGCAGTAGTTAGAATTGAAATATGGTATTTGTGGGACTGTTAAGAGATAGAGAAGGAGAAGAAAAGAAAAATTCAACTAGTTGTCTCGTGACAAATGTATAACAGTAAATTTTCTTAGCACAGTTAGGTTGAAAAATATTGACCACACGTCCCCCTTTCAAAACTCCTGTACTTTTATACAGAAGCAGACTGAATACATACAAATGCGTACTTAAGAGTCTTCATCCCGGCGAAATTAAAATACCGCTAATTTTACAGTAATTATGAGATATCTTCAAATAGATAAAAGATAATCGAAATGTGGAACAAGGGCGCCCTAGACAATATTATTTTACATGAGAAACCGTTATCACGACTCACTTATCTGCTTTCGATTTCGAGCCATTTTGAAAATCGGCATTTATTTTCGCGTTTCTAAACAGCTGAAAACGGAAAGCCACTAGGTGACTTGTGATAACGGTACCTCACGCAAAATAATATTGTCTAGGGCGCTCTTGTTCCATATTTCAATTATCTTTTATCTATTTGAAGATATCACATAATTACTGTAAAATTAGCGATATTTTAATTTCTCCGGGGTGAAGACTCCTAAGGGAATCTTAGGGCTGAAAGTGACCCTGTTCCTCATCGCCTCATCTCCTCTACGTGTGAACACCTTATCTCACAGCAGGGGCGTATCTAAGACGGACTTCTGGGGGGGGCGGTGGGTTGTAGTACTGCTACTTAGAGCTACTTTTAAGAGCTCCAAACTCTGGGATGGGTTTTATTTACGTATAAAATAAGAAAAAAATCCTCGTCTGGGGGGGCATCGCCCCGATCGCCCCCCTGGATCCGCCCCTGGCTCACAGTGTCCATAGATCAGTTCAGTTTGTTGCGAATTAGAACATTAATCCCCCTTTATAATACATACAGAACAGAAACTGCGCCAAACAAAAATTAGAAGCCTAGTAAAGCCTACAGAAATATAATAAAATAAGAAGCTACCAAAACATAGAAAATTAGAAACTTATCAAAACATAAAAATTAAAAGACTATCGAAACCTAATAATATCAGAAGTTTACGAAAACCTAGAAAATTAAAAACCTACGAAAATCTAGAAATTAGAAGTCTACCGAAACCTAAAACAATTAAAACCTTCTGAAACCTAGAAAATTAAAAGTCTGCCGCACCCTGTTCAGTGCTTTGACATGTTAAATGGTGCACTTGACTGTGTAAAATTGTTATATATATATATATATATATATATATATATATATATATATATATATTGGCTCTAGTAAATGATATCAACAAATAACTTCGTCAAAGCATTTAAATATACTGTGTAAACACTTGTATTACATAAAGTAGTATGCATAAAGTTCTTTTGATTAATCATTTCTCTGTAAAGGATATAACTCCTTGACACTACTGGAAATCAAAGGGGCTTGTATCAGAGGAATATTAACGACGCCTACCGGTGTAGTGAAGCAATAATTACTTAGTTTTATATATATATATATATATATATATATATATATATATATATATATATATATAGGCATAGCATCCCTGAAAAAATAAAAATGAAATGAAATGAAAAATAAAAGTTTTAAGTCCCACGATTATGCCGGTTAGGCTAAAGGAGACGGTGATGATGAGTAATGAATGAAATGGTGGAATGAAGAAAGTGGGAGGAAACGGGAGAACCCCGAGAAAACCCACGCACACGGTGTTTGTCCACCACAAAGTTCACTTGACGGGGGCATAGCATCCCTAACTTTAAATCTCATATTATCCTTCCTCTCCGGCAAGGGCACCGATCCTGGGGGGCCCGTCCCCCCAAATCTCATGTGGGCCCCCATGTATTTTTATGAATATGCAGTATGTATTTTTATTATTGTATGTATTGCTATACATGTGTTTCTATGATCCCCCCTAAATTTACAGAGAAATCGGCGCCCTAGCTCTCCGGTTCTCTTTTCGATTTTGTCATACATGTTTCTGAACAACATGAAAAAGAACTGCCATCCTACCTTGCACTATGGTATTATGATCTCACCTAACTATATTAAAGTAAGTAATCTAGAACCTGCTTTCGGGCGGAACACTCACAGATACAGACTTTTCAATAGTTAATTCCTTTCTTAGAGCATCTGTGTGTTAGTGCAGTGGAAAGATGAATCGTGTGTGTTTTCCATTTGAACCGCTTACTGCAGAAAGCAAACATGTCCAACATCTACACATTTCTTTTTGTGTGATGATAATGATTTGTAACACGCCAATGGATCGTGTAACGCCGAAATCACACTTATCTACTCAATAGCAATGGGCATTGCGACGCCTTCAATTTTCCGTGTTATGGTGGAAATACCGTAAAGATGGTTTTATTCAGGTTTTTTTTTTTTTTTCTCCTGCAAACATTAGGAAATGTGGACATGTTTACTTTCTGCAGTAAGCGGTTCATTTACGAGCAATGTTTGAAACCAAGGAAGTGTTGAAGAAGGGACCATTGTGCTGCTGCTAGCGTGAAGCACGAAACAAAGGATAACGTTATCTTGTCTCGTAAAAGTACTGCAAAAGTGATGTCTCGCCTAGAAAAATGTATCTGTTTTTTATTGGAAGAACTTTGTGTCGTTTCGTGGGCACCCGTGCCACTCTGGTGTTGCATTTGCTTGAGCAAGATACAGTATCTACGAATTGAAATATAATAGGTCTCAAAACTGTCGATAAGATAGTCCTTTATTTGACAACAAAAATTTAAATATGAAGTGGACTAAATTTGAAATTATTTTATTTTATTATTGACAATTGGCCCGAAACACTTATTTTTAACTTCTCATTTCACCGGGTGAAGTGTGGATTGACATCTATCCAGCTTATAGGCAGTTCTTCGTCCCAACACAATAAGTTAGACCAGGGATGCAAATAAGCAATAAAATTTTACCAGCCCAAGAAAAAGGCTACTAGCTCATATCCCACAACAGAATTTATTTACTTACCTTTGAAATAAACAATAGTGATATTAAACACTCGCCCACACCGATGAACCACTCGCCCTGGGAGAGTGCTTATTTGTATCCCTGAGTTAGACCCAGTAGCATTCATTTCATTTACTATTTTTCATTGAAAAGTTAATTACAAGTTACAATACTATACAGTATGCGCCGTTTGACACAAAAATATGACATATTCAGGTATTAGTGATATGAAAATTTGAATCATTTATTAAAAAAATGCAAATTCATGTGTTGCACAGAACCATGTTTATAAAAGTGCAAACATATCCACTAAACATGTACGGTCATTTGATATCCGTTTATTATCATGCGTATAAGAATAAAGTGTTATTTTGAAATTAAACAAACAAATAACAACAACAACAACAAAATGATTTGATATATGTTCTCTGAAAAGGTTATACTAGGATCAACAGAAAGTACGCTTTAAAAGCGTTGGTTCTAGTTAACAGAAACAGGTCTTCAATATTAATGGCATTTTATTTGTATCAATCTCAACAATAAAAGTTTCTTGAAAATGCACATGAATTAAGAATCAACAGCTAGAATCAGATACTTATCTGAATGAGTAAAGTATTTCTTATGGTTTTTGGTTGGTCCTTGATTCAAACCCTTCCAAGACTCCTTGATTCAAAGGTAAAACTTCAAACACTGGCAATTGGGATCCCACCTTTTAAAACATATCTTCTCATTTGAAACTGAAATGTACAGAATAGTTATTAAATAATATCACAAAGTATAGTGCAATGTGTTATTATATAAGCTCACACTGTTAAAAATACTTTCTTAAATTTGAGAAACCGTTTCTTACCTGTACACCGAGAATATCTTTTCTTAGAAACAAGAGTTTGAAACTCTCATTAATGAGAAAGGAAGAAGAGTACATGAGGCCGTATTAAAGCGAAACGAGAAAATATACAGTTACTTTCCTTATGGATGAGAATTGCCAAATCTCATTTCTAAGAAAATATTGTCTCTGTGCACAGATAAGAAACGGTTTCTCAAATTTAAGAAATTATTTTTAACAATGCATCAGTAGAAAAAATAAAATGAAATCTTTGAGTTTTACGTCCCACGGTTATGCCGGTTAGGCTAAAGGAGATGGTGATGATGAGTGATGAATGGAAATGGGGTAATGAAGAAAGTGGGAGGAAACGGGAGAACCCCGAGAAAACCCACGCACACGGTGTTTGTCCACCACAAAGTTCACTTGGCGGGGGCTGGGCTCAAACCCGGTACCCCAAGCACCAGAGGTGAACGCTCTACCACTGAGCCACCACGGCCCCCTGTGCATCAGTAGATTGGTGGTAAATCAAATATTGTACTCTGGACGCCACTCAGAGACTTTATAACTAAGCTTCCTTCGAGGGACGGTTTAGGAATTGTTTGTTTCTTCCCCAATCAGATAGCTTCTAAAAATGTTTCTAAAGACATCTTTCAAATATTTGCGTATTATTTATTGAATGACTGAATAAGTACGAGTATATTGAAAGGAAAATGAAATGAAATAAAATCTGTCGATCTAACGTCCCACGTTATTGCCTTTAGGTTAAGGGAGACGATGATTTGGTCAATTGAATGATGAAGGAAGAATTGATGGAATGGCAATGTGGAAGAAAACGGAAGTACCCGACCACGGACACCATGTTGCCTACCACAAACTTACTTGAGCGGAGATCGAACCAGGGACCCCATGCACCAGAGCTAAGCGCTTTACCACTGAGCCACCGCGTTCCCCGGGTGTATTGAAAGGAAACGATATGTTGGATGTAACATTCTGTTGTTAAGTATAACCCACAGATTAAAAAGGTCTTCAGTGTTTCCACTAGCTTTGTTTGTTTACACCATTCACTTTATGAGGAATTGCTTCTGTATTGTATTTGAAATAAAAGGATATTTTAATCGTTTGATAAATATGTTTACTGATCTTACTTCCAGAAAATTAAATTTAATTAAACATAGGTTTATATAAATTTTAATATTTAATAATCAAATTTAATTAACCCTTATCCGGGCAAGTGGGGCCTCCTAGGCCCAGTAGCTTCATATTTTGTTTTTTTTTTTTTTTTTTCGAATTTCTCAATAACTATAAATATTTCGATGACATAAAATTCTGAATTCTTCTGTCTTTAGTCGAAGTTAAAGTCATGAACATATCGAGTCGGTAAGGCTAATAGAGTTGGTAAGGCCCCAGTTGCCCGTCTACGTTACAAAAATATCTTGCCCGGACAAGGGTTAAAACAGCATTTCGTTTACAAATAACGCAAAATAATTTGGAATATTTAACTACAATTGAAGAAGTAATAAGTAACATCAAGTTCCAATTAATTCCAAAAGAAACCAGGAAAATAATTTCCTATAGAAATCAGTAAGATAAGAAACAAAGATACGGCAGATACTGATCATCATCGTTATAGAAAGAAGAGTTAGTTTCAGTGAATTACGAGGAAACAGTTGACGTAATTCTAATTATGTTAAAGTAGGGGGAAAGGAAAGATCTCTATCACAAACTTATTATAACCTGTAATCAAACCAAAAACTCTTTGCACCAGAGACGAGCACCTTTAGCCATATATATCTCTTCAATCAAAGTGACATAAAGGGAGCACAGTGCCTTAGTGGTAGAGTGCCTATCTTTGGTATGTGCTTTGTGGTTCATTCCTCGGACAAGTAAGTTTGTGGTGGATAACATCCTCGGATACTCCCGTTTCCCCACATTTTCATTCCACCAATTCTTTAATCATCATTCACTTGCCTTAATCATCCATCTCCCGCCTAAATGGAATAATCGTAGGACGTTAAACTAAAAGATTTCATTCGACATCAAAGTGATATCTATGACGAAAACCTTGTTCCACTTAATTCCACTATTTGCAAAATGTATTTCAAACAGGTCAGCCGTATTCACGTGATTCAACCTAAACAACGGCCACTCTCGCTTTCAACTTAGAACAATCAATTTAGCGATCCCAAAAATTTGAATTCAACAATAATATCAGTCGTTTTAGGTTATTTTTGAATGTTACCCCTTCCCATCTCCACCCCCTAGAGGTGGTAGGAATTTTGTTTTAGTCCCACAATATTTTTTCAGGTTTTTTCCCCCCAGATTGTGTGTACCAATTTAGGTTGAAATTGCTCCAGGTGTTCCAGAGTTAATGCTGGAACAAATAAACAAACACATACATATGGTAGTATATAGAGATTAGGTATTAGAATTTATATAATGCATATTTAATGAATTGCTTCTCAACCATATAAGCAAGTGATGAATTTCACTTTTTTTTTTTCGTGACTAATGTTCAATCTAAGTCTCACAAGTGAATGCCTTAAGAGCCGGCGGGAGTCAAGTGACCTTGACAAATCGAAGATATCGCAGTGCAAAGTGTTTCCTTATTTTGGCAACAGATGGGGTTGTCGCTGAAATGCCGTCAAAGCAAATGCACCCGTCCTTTTCCTTCGTTTTCCCCTGCATGTGGTCAAAGTTGGACAGCGTAGGAGGGGGATGGTTACGGCTGTAAATGGGACAGAAGAGTGAAATTCTTTTCTTTTGGCTACAGAACTGAAGAAACAAATAAATAAGAGGGACCAACATGATATCAGCCGTCAGCTCCCTGTCAGAGAGCAACTCAAATATCTACAACGGTCACAAACATACCATAGAGAACTAAAGCACTTGTCGCCTGTATCTTTCTCAAAGGATTCTACCTATGGTAAATAACAGAATAGTGCGGGAAGAATCTGATATAAAATAAAGAACCATGCCAATATTAAAAAAACAAAAAAAAAAACACGGGAGAGTCGATATTCTAATTTATTTAGAGCCTTCGTGGTTAAAAAAAAAAAAACTTGGAATTGAAAGGCAGAAAACCCAGACAAAGATTTGAAATGTATTGACAATGTGAATCATTTTTTAGTGGAATCCATTTCCTTATTTTCTTTTCAAAATATGACCACCAGATTTACCCTCTCTCTCGCCTTCACATTCGAATGGTCCTGGGTTCGATACCAGTTGCTGACCATCCTGAGTTTTTCCTATTATAACAGGAAAAAGCCGCAATGTTACATTCAGCCTTGGGGGCCGGCTTAGAAGGACAGGAGGGAGCACATGCCCTGCTTGATGTTGGTTTTTATTGGGGGAAAATAGACCACTTCATTAACAATAGAATTAAAAGATGTGTCACTCATGTCCAAAATTATTGTCGCATGTCTATAAATATGTTATTGTAGGAATATAATTTGATAACGAATTCACCCGGTATTTCTTATAATGTTAGTATGCGTACAATCGGCAAAGACATGTATGTGGCAAATTTCATGTCAAAAGAGCAGTAAATAAGAACAATAAAACGAAAACAAAACTTTCGTGTCCATTTAGCAACATTTTATTTTACTCATTCTGATCTTCGTATTTATAATTACTGTATTTTCCTATGAAATTTACCACATATATTTCCCGATTGTACACATAGTATCAGTATTAAAAGTCTCCTGCAAAATCATTATTACATGATATTTTTACAAGAAGACAGTTATAGAAATGCGACAATCATTTTGGACATGAGTGTACAAGGATGTAACAGGTGTTTGTTTCAAACATTAAATAAGTGTTCGTATAAATTGAACTTATTTCCTGACGTCATAGAACTAAGAACTGTTGCAGAGCGATGTAAGTCCGGTGACAATACAATATTCCATTCTTACTTTCATACTTTGCAATATATCTATTTATTTTAAAAGCAAATTTTAATATGTTTTTATTTTCAACTTCCTTATCCTAAAATAAATACTAGCCTTTAACCAGCCCTGGTATCCCTGGTTGCATATCACTTTAGGATTTGGAAAAGGTGTCCAACGAATTAAAAAAAAAATGATAAGACATCTTTTAAAGACATTCTTTTGTTAATAAATTCCCACTAAAAAGTTAAAAATAATTTTGTTTATGCAAGACTAAATAAAAAGAATGGAGTGCGTCATTTTAAGAATTTATAAAGTAACTGTAAGCCTATATGAGAGCGCATCCCTTTTTTTTTAGTTACGCATAAACATTTTTTTTTTAAACTTTTAAGTGCGACTTGATTAATGAAAGAATATCTTTAAAATGTTTATTATTATCTTTTTTTATTATTGTTAATGTTTGCGTCCTTGGCATAGGGTGTTTATTTTGGTAAGGTACCGTATGGTACGTTTCTATACTACTAGGGTATATTAAAATTTAGTTTCCTATGCGTTACTACATACATTAAAAAACATTTTTTTAAAAGAATTACTACCGAATATTACTACCGCTCCGCTAATAAGAGGGAGACAGATTGAGGATACCAAACACCCCTACCGTTGATTGAGAAATATTTAGGTGTCGACACTGATGAGCAACATCTACATATGAATTTGAATGTTTTATGGGCTTTAGACAATTGATTCAGACCGGGAAACATGGGGGACAGAATGTTGGAAGCAAGTAGTCCAGTCCCTAGTTTGAATGCCTGTAATGAGTAAGGACTCTTCCCCCCTTGGTAAAACCTGCCGAAATTGGAAGCAATATCAAAGAAGCACTGCTTCGAAAAAAGAGGGAGCAAACATGCATAAATAGTCAGAGTCGGATTTAGGTTTAGTGGGGCCCCAAGCTGTTGAAGGTAATGGGGTCCTTTATGTGTCCAGATGAACATACGCACCCTACATACAGCAATGAAGAAACTAGAGATAATTTAGGAAGCAGACTGGTAGAAGGAGCCCTATTAATTACACGAACGTAGGCTACACAGCAGGAAGCACTGTTGCTACGTATATATAAATTTTACTTTATTTTTTTAAATTTTCTTATATTTTAGAAATCCAATTTTTCTTTAGATTTTGGGGCCCCCAAGAGAGCGGGGCCCTAAGCTATAGCTCGTTTCGCTTACACGTAACTCCGGCACTGTAAATAGTATACATATACAGGCGCGGATCCAAGGGTGGCTATAGAGGCTATAGCCCCCCCCCCCCTTGACGCTCAGGTATACACTGGATAAAATGGGCTTCAATCCTGTTTACTCTGGATAAAGAGGCAAACTATGGTTTACCTCCTCCCTTGATCATATCCTGGATCCGCCACTATATATATATATATATATATATATATATATATATATATATATGTACATGTATGTATATAAATGTGTGTGTCTAGTATGTTGTACGATGGAAGCTGATGAAAGAGCTTTATACCATATTATTCTTGATTTTTTGACAGGTAAACAAAGAATATTTCGGGAATTAATCTATCCTAAAAATTATAATAATGTATCTTATTTTTTCTCTTGCATGTATATTCTTAGCCTGCAGGAAGTTTTCATTTCTTTCTTGGAATAGATAAACGAAGACTTTGGTTCGGCTTCTCCTTCACAAATTTTTGTCGAAAGGTTGACTTTATCGCTACAAACACAAATTACTTCTTCTCACAGAAACCATCTACAAACACACTGTACTGCTGAAACAGAAATCATCAACCAAAGAGGTCATAAATTTTGCCATTCCTCGTGTTTGAAGTTCCCGTTCTACACAATGATTTCCTTCCTCCCGCCCCTGTTAAGAAGTTCAAAGTAGATTTTCAAAAGGACTGGCTCCCGCTGAGAAGGAAAGTGGGATGAGGAATGACTATAGTGCCATCTAGCAGTTATACGGCCAAGTACGTGAACACGAAAAAATCTGATTTCTGATTTCTGTAGATTCAATTATGAAGGATATAATTTCTCATCGATTGTGAAATGGATGTCTTTGGAAACAGCGAAAAAATAGTACAGTAGCGCACAAATACAAAGATTGTACTCCATTCTTAAAAAAGTCCGGAGTTTTTAGCTCTTTTCCTTACTGTAAAAAAACAGAAGACTTTTCCGTCTGATTTTGATCATTTTCTTATGGGAATTTGGATTATAATTATCTGTATTTATAAGAAGAAAATATCACGCACAGCGTTCAAATTGCACCTTTAAAATGAGATGCATCATATTTAGTGCGCTACTGAGACATTTTTGCGAAAGAACGAAATGAAACCGTGATTTGCCTAAAAAATGGTTGAGATCCCATGTTAAATTGAACACCAATATTCCGGCCGCTGTGACGCACTCCTTCTCCCTCTTAAGGACCACAGTTTGGGAAACGCTGGCTTATAGTTTGGGATGCGAAATGAAATTAACAAACAAAACAACTACTGGTAAATTTTAATTCTCAGCAGTATTTTTGTGTTGGTTCCGTAAATTATTGTGATAACTGTGAAATTACAGAGATAGCTGTAAGCACAACCAGGAGAGAATTTAGCCGTAGACAACTGTTCGTCCGAGTGGTTAAAAAGTGTGTTCATAGTCAGGTAAAATGGTGAGTTTAGAATGGGCTTCTGGTGGAGTACAGTTGTCTGATAAATGAGGATGAAGTCGTAACTAAACCACCGTTACAGACAGAGATAATGAAAGGGAGCCACGGTCACTTCCTGTTGCTTCACACTCTGTGACAGAATACATTAGCTCAAGAGGTTTACACTCATTATTGCAGAATGTTCAAGAGGGTTAGGTCCCTTCACTAAGATCACCACCGTTTACAACTTTATAAAGTACTCAGAGAAATAATGAATAATATTAAAAAAAAAAAGAATAGAAAGAGACCCAGGTTTAGTATGTGCTACAAAATGCTATTAATGAATTAATACTGTTTACAAACCTTTACATACATTCCACAGATGTGAGTGACCTTTCATGACGTCATAATTGAAAGTTACCCAAATGTATACATTATACAAATAGTTTTAAGCAGGAGCGCACTTACTGGAGGTCCAACGGGTCTGGACCCCACCCCCCGAAAACTTCCTAACTCAGTGGTGGCCCCCCTTATGTCCATGACGCACCCCCCCCAATCGTCTATCCATAGGTGTTCTTCCATGAAAAAAAAATCTTTTCGATTAATTTTTACCCCCCTCAAACATATTTATATAGATTTTTAACCCCCCAAATATTTGAATGACGCAGTTTGCGTCATAGCCCCCCTTTGTGGGCACCCCTGCCTAACTCAACATACATTTGTACACTTCTCAATAAAACTATTCTTCTTTAACAGGGAAATGGTTGAGGTAGCATGAATATTTGATCTTACACTTCATCAATACACTTTCTCTTATAAAACAATCTAGTTCTATCTTTTCTTCTAAAAATATAGACGGAAGTATAAAGTATACTATAATAAAACTATACTTGTTTAACAGGGAGATGATTGATCTAGCATGAAAATTTGATCTTACACACTGAGAAAAAAAAATCGTATGTGGCATACATAAAAACGTAGGTTACATGTGTAAATCCTGTAGTTTTTGAACTTAACATACACCAAACATATAACTGAAAAAAATATTTTATACATACTTTCTGTATAGTAGCCGAATAAACTTACTTTCCGTAAGAACGAAACAACTGTATATAAACGTTCAGGATCTCACATACAGATGGACGTATGTAACATGTAGCTGACGTATATAAGGTACGTATACATGTGTAATATACAGAAGACTGTTAGGTATCAGACGCCCTGTAACGGCATGTTTCAATATCTAAGTGGGAAAAGGACAGTGCATATGTAGCATATGGATAAAGCATGCTTCGTATTGATTTGTGTAGTAAACATAAGGATTCCGTATATTTGTACAATATACCGCTATCCAGATAACGGACTGTTTTCAGTGCTCTTCATCCGAACTCTTTCTCTTATAAAAGCAATGTGGTTCTATTATTTTTTGTGAAAATATTAATCGAATTTTGCAATTACTTATCGTCTTTTTGGGTGCAGAATAATACCCATTCAATAGTACATAGACGTAGTATTGGACGCTTCCCCCCCCAAAAAAGCTTGGACCCCTCCAAACAAAAATTTCTGAGTGCGCGCCTGGTCCTGAGTAATTATTGGTTCTTTCTTTTTTTAGTATAACGTCCCTCGAATATGCACATAGGCTAGGAGAGACGGTGATGATGATAGAATAAAGTAGTGGAATTAAGAAAGTGGGAGGACACAGAAGAATTCCGTGACTACCTGGCTCATTTTCTATATTGAAATAACAATTTCAGACACTACGTGCCTCAATTTCTATAGTGTAATAGTAATTTCAGATACTACCTGGCTCACTTTCTATATTGTAATAACAATTTCAGATACTACCTGGCTCACTTTCTATATTGTAATACCAATTTCAAATATTACATGGCTCAGTTTCCATATTATTATAGCAATTTCAAATACTACCTGGCTCACTTTCTATTGTAATTGTAATTTCAAATATTTTGTGGCTCACTTTTTATATTGTAATTGTAAATTCAGATACTACCTAGTTCATAATTTCTTATATTGTAATTGTAATTTGAGATACTATCTAGCTATTTTTTTTTATATTGTAATAGTAATTTCAAATACTACATGGCTCATTTTCTATATTGTAATAGCAGTTTCAGATACTATTTGTTTCAGTCTATATTGTAATAGCAATTGCAGATACTAACTGGCCTATTTTCTATATTTTTAATATTTTTCGTTATCTTTCAGCTGTTCTCTAAACCCAGAAAGTAGGGATGAGCTTTTTTTAGTGAAGGCTTTTACGAATGCCCTTCACTTTTCATATCTTTTTCAAAATACCATGAAAATCAAATGTAGTAAACTATCTGCTTAATTGTTGGCAATACGTTCCCCGTTGACAAACAAAACGTATTCAAAATAATATATGATATTATAGGCTTAGATAAGAGCCGTGGTATCGAAGTCGATAAAGTGTGTATCTACCAAATGGACGACCTGGATTCGATTCCGACTGGGAGCGGAAATGAATTCTCGATTCTTGGAGTTTACCCTTGCCTTAAAAAGTCCCTGGTTAAAGGCGGTAGGAGAGCGGTGCCCAAACTTATGAGGTGGACACTGATGAAGTCGGAACTCACGCTTACTCAACCTCACCATGACGAAGTGAGCGCGACGATAGATACAGTAGAGCGTCGATTATCCGAACGTCGGTCAACCGAACGGCCGCTTAACCGAACTATGTACTCGCTCGCTTAAAGGATTTTTTTAAACGTTAATTTTGTGTACTGTGTGTATTGTTCATGCAAAATGCGTATGTAATATGTACATATTTTTGTTTAATAAACTGTACCACATACTATATATTCCTACTAAAGTTGCCTTTGTACGTTACTTTGTAATACTTAAAGAGATGCCTGTTTTTATGAATAAATTTACTGTACAGTACTTCTTTTTGGCAAATAAACATGTACAGTTCGGTTATCCGAACAAACCAGTTTTCCGAACACCCATTTCCCCCAATTACTTCGGATAATCGACGCTCTACTGTATGTTGTGGGTGAGAGGATGAGCAAGTGATGTGAGGTCAACTTCAGTGAACATGTTGGATTTATTATGTCAGAATGATAATGTTTTGAATTGATTTGTTTATTGAGAGACGCAGACCTACAGTTTAACTTAGAATCCATATAATAGTAATTCATTTAATGCTGTTCCACCATGAATCGAACATGCGACCCTATAGACCAGAGGCACGTGCTTTAGCCATTAGACCAATGGGAAAGGCATAGTAATGGTGTGAATGTAAGATACGAAAAATGTAAGCTTGAGGTCTAAGTGAGTGTAATGCTGAGATGATATGAGTGAGATTAGGTCAGAATGAGGGTCTGCGGTTGCTCGGTGGTAGAACGTTCACTTCTGGTCCTTGCTTTGATCCCAGCTCACGTCAAGTGAACTTTGTGGTGGCCAAACACCATATGCATAAGTTTTCTCAGGGTTCCATCCACTTTCTTCATTCCACCATTTCATTCACTTCTCATTATCACCGTGGCCAGCATACCCGTGGGACGTAAAAATTAAAGATTTCATTTAGGTCAGAGCGAGGATCTCTGGTGCTGATTACTTCGTCTTCTGAACATGTAGAAGTGAAGAAAATGTGGAGCCTTATCTGTATCTCTCATATGTTGTACCTAGTGTTGTCCAGTAAAGTTTTCTTGTCTCGTGTCTTAAACTTTGTAGAAGACTCGTGTCCTCTCAATTGACGAAAAGCTTTTCTCTTCTTGTTTTCTAAATTCATCTACGAAATTTCTCTAGCCCTAATTTTCGACTTAATTTTATCAGAATCCTTTCGCGTAGGAGTCTAAGGTGAGGTCCACGAAAATAAAGATATGACAGCATTTAAACGAGGGGTGCAAATAAGCAACAAAATTTTACTAGCCTAAGAAAAGAAAGCTATTAGAACACATCGTGATTTTTATAGTCTTTGCTGTTTGAAATAAATAATAGTGATATTAATGACTCGCCCGCACGGATGAACCACTCGCCCCTTGCGACTGGTTATTTGCATCCCTGATTTAAACCATATTTACGAGAATTGTATAATAACTTGTGCATATTTAAACATTGGCAAATTCTCATCATTATGTTCGTACTTTATCAATTTATAGTTTTTTTTTTAACAAATACTATGAATCATGTAACATAAAACAAAGTTTGCGATATATGATTTGGGTGAACTACTGTTCATCATGAAATTAAAAAAAAAAAAAAAAAAAAATCTTGTCATGTGCAACACTAGTCGTATGCCGAATAGAGTTATCAGGCGCCCCGATTTTGCCGGGACAGTCACGATTACGGAGAGAATGTCCCGTGTACCGATGTGGCTCTGTCGTGACTTAAAAATGTCCCGACTTTCATGTTTATTGATGACGTTGCTTATTATTATTATTATTATTATTATTATTATTATTATTATTATTATTATTATTATTATTATTATTGGAATTTAGCTTTCCATTATACGGTACAGAGCATACAGAATAAAAGAAAACGAAAACTTGGCAACAGTAGCAGACAGGTAGATATGTAACATATAGGCCTATACATATGCTACATACGTATAGCATATGTATTTTATACGTGCCTCATATTTGTGAACAAAGCCACTTACTTTATTACTGCTACTACAAAGCAACAGATGATGGATCTCATGAGTATTTTTGACTTAATACTAAAAAGTTACACAGAAATCCTTTAGTATTATGAACTTCTACTACTGTATTTGGGAAAAAGTGGAAAGGAAGAGATGAAGCTGATGGTTGCTTTTTAGATATCACCAGCAACAACCTTTGCTTCAATTCAAGTAATGATTTCAGGGTTGATACTGAACGTATGTGCCATTTCGTTAATTAGAAACTACGATTAAGTGCTTTTGAGGCGCCTAATATCAAAAATCTCCACATCCATTTCTTTCTTTTTTTCTTTTTCTTTTTTCTTTTTTACCAAAATTGAGTTATATATCGCTTATTATATGTTTCATCTAAAGGAATTCTATGGAAACAGAACTTTGTTTAAAAGCTTATTATTTCATACTAAAAAACTACTTCAAATATGGACTTTGTACAATCCGCGGCAAAAAACCTGCAACATGAGCATATAAGTTTATTGTGAAATGACGAAGTCTTTTGCTCCAAAATAAGTGTGCACGGGAGGAGGCCGAGGTTTATCCTGGCATGATTCATTCCACTTAGACGTTATGTTCATTCCCTGTGCTGTTAGGCGTAGTTTCACATTAAACTTACATTCTCATGTTGCAGATTTTTTTGCCGCGGATTGTACGTGTGAATATGGAGCTTCACTGCACTTTTTACGAGATTACTTGAAACTAAGCGAAATGGATGTGGCGGATTTTGATATTTAGGTGCCTCGCTCGATCCAGCTAATTCTCTACATTCTCCTCCATACCCACATTTCGAAAGCTTCCAGTCGTTTTCCACCATTTCTGCGTAATCTCCATGTTTCTGACCCATACAGGACAAACCTGAACACAAAGCAAATTGTTTAATAATTCGGTGTGTTTCGATTTCATCCATGGAGCTCTTTTTATTAACCTGTTAACGCAAACTCACAATAACTAATACATGATCAATACACTGAATATTATATTTATATAGATTAGTCACAGATGGCAAATAAAGTCAGATAAAAACAAACGAAAGTGTATGATAGCCTAATTAAAAGAGGTTCTTTTTTATTTAAAAAAAACTAGTTTTCAATTTTTAAAATTTTTAAATACAACTTTATGTTTAACCCAATTTAGAATACATAATATGTATTATTCCTCTATTAAATTGTGAACAACTACATTTTCAAATTTATTGTTGTAACTTCTTTATTTTACAGAATTTGTGAAATATTTTTGTAATGATCGGAACAAGTTCCTTAGAAATGCGTCACGGTTTAGGATAGATTCCTTGTTCACAATGAAAAAGGTCTCAGCAACTAAAGTGTTTTATTTATTTATTTATTTATTTATTTCACAATCACCGGATACAGCTCAGAGGCCATTTTGTACTGGATATTTAACAACAACGGAAAGGATTTGAGAAGGTATCGGCCAGGGTCTGCTTAGTTTGCCTGGTGGGACTGAGGGAAACCATGGAAAACTCCAGTCAGGATGGTCGGCAGAGGGAATCGAACCCGCGTCCTTCCGAATGCGAAGCTAACGCTCTACTACCTGAGCTACTTCGTTCGGTTTTAAGTTTCAGAATTTATGTTTTAATAATTTCGATTCTAATATTGAATGATTAGCATACTTAACTGTTTCATTGTCTGAAACCGAATTTTGTTCAGCGTGTTTAATGTCCCCTACATGTTCCTTTACTCTTAAGTTGTGGTGTTGTTTTCCTTGTCCAATGAATTGTTCTCTACTGTATAGATACCCGAATTTTCAAGATCTTTTACGAAATTATGTTTTCCCTTCTTAAATTATCATAATCACATGTTTCTTTGCTCTTAAATTGTTGTCTTGTTTTGTTTGTCCAATGTATTGTTCTCCATATGAACATGTGACTACTTATATTCCCAGATTGCCAAGGTCCTTTACGAAATTCTGCCGTTTTCTTTTAAATTATCATAGTCTCTGCCTTTCATGCCCGTTTAATATTAACGAACTAGTCAGAATGTTGTATGCACCACCATATTCTTGCTCCTTCGAAACAAAGTATCGTCGTTTAAAATGTAAGAACCTCGTATGTTCAATTTGTTACTTTTTCAGGAGACAAAAATAACTTCATTATATCTATTCACAATATTAATAACAGAAACAATCATGCACATTGAACAGTACAGTTGGTTAATGTACAACTGATCCCAAAGCCGTCATATTTCGAGCAGTGTTCGCAGATTTTCTTAAGAAAATTTCCCTCAACTGACACAAAATTTTCCCTTTTCTTATCAAAATTTCCATAATTTGTTAAGTGTCCAATTCCTATGACAGAACTTATGTGATAAGACCCAGGCTTAGCTATATTAAAACAAGGGCCAACCCAGGCCCGTATACGGGAGTCAAGGGGGCCGACCATCCCTCAATTTTTACCACCCCCCTAAAATTTTCAGAATAGGCTTGAAAATGAACTTTAATATCGTGATGAACTAGGCCTATAATATGGTTGGAGCGGGACACCAAACTTCTACCGCCTTCCTCCCGTACATTTTTGGGCTGGCTACCGGCCTAGGCCAACCACATTTATTTTATTTATTTGCTTTTTTTAAAACTTTTTCCTTCAATTTTTAAATAAAAGAATACACTCAGCCAAGAACTGGTTTAAATTATAATACTTTGAAGCAGGGGCTCTGGTGCTTGGGGACCCGGGTTCGATCCCAGCCCCCGCCAAGTGAACTTTGTGGTGGACAAACACCGTGTGCGTGGGTTTCCTCAGGGTTTTCCCGTTTCCTCCCACTTTCTTCATTCCAGCATTTCATTCATTTCTCATAATCACCGTCTCCTTTAGCCTAACCGGCATAAATGTGGGACGTAAAACTCAGATTTTATTTCATTCCATTTGATGCAGGGGCGGATCCAGCATGGACTTCTGGGAGGGGGGGCGGTGGGATGTAATACTGCTACTTAGAGCTAGTTTTAAGAGCTCGAAACTCTGGGATGGGTTTTATTTATATATAAAATAAGAAAGTTTCCTCTTCTGGGGGATTTCCCCCCTAGAATTCGCCCCTGCTTTGAAGAGACATGCACATACATTTATATCCGCACGAAACACACATAAACTATTGCCATTGTTTTGGTTTATTTCTAAAGAAAAAAAATAATAAGTATTTACATTAGTCAAACTGTCAACGCGAGAATTTTCCTGGATTTTTCACTTTTTATCACAAATTCCCTTTTCCCTTTTTGCTAAATTTACCTATGAAATTTTCCTAGATTAGGAAAATTTCTCTCAAACTACGAACACTGCTTTCGATTCAAAATGTCACTTGTAGTCGAATTCACTTCCGTTGTGCCGCTTGCAGTGCCATTCATCGATATTCTTTGGAACTTTTTTCTTATGCCATACCGTTTCCCCTTTCTTCAAGTATATTCAGTTCGAATTTGAAGTAATTCTGACGTTTATTTATTTATTTATTTATTTTGGTACAGCATTTAAGACAAAATCACAGTTCATATACATTTATATAACTACGGTTACTGATATATCAAAATCCATTTTACACACTGCATCAAGATATTACCTTTTTATTGTAGTACCACGTAACAAGTTAAACAAGTACACTCTTTGAAAATTGTACATATAGATTTCACGAGATGGATCTTCAGTTATGCATTATTTATTTTTTCGTTGCTATGACAACTAAAACTCACATCGTCGACTCACTATTATAACAAAATATCATCGTATAACAACCAGAAAAGAAATTACAACTATATCTCTTTTTATAATCTTCTTCTTTCTTTTTGGAACAGCTTGTGCATAATTTAAAAGTTAATTTTGCCCACAAATAAAAATAAAGATATAATAAAGATGTTGAAATACAAGTATCGTTGTACATTTTGAAAGTGGAACTTTAATCATGATCACCCTGTATTTGTTTATTAATTTAATACAATATTTTCTCAGTGAAGTATTTTCTAAGCCTTACTAGTAGTGAGTTGGGCAGAGCTAAATGAAACTTTTACATTTAATAAAAATACTTAGCTATAAAATACAGTTTAAGTAAATAAACGGGTACCAAAGTGTTAATGAGAACTTATTAACAGAGAAATAAGAGTGGTTCTTTTCCGCTGAAGAAATCCAACTTCCGAGTAAATGTTTGCGTACATTGATCTGTCTCTTTAGACGAGGAAGCGTTATCCAAACATCCCGTTCGAGGGTTGTAACACTTACACAATGAAAGTATTCACGTAACCTTATTCGCAACGAACAGCATCACTTGATAATCATACAACAGCAACTGACATCTTCACATGGGACTCCGAGAATCGAGGTCAAGTGCAAGCAATTGTCGGCTTATTCAAGGTCAGCAAAAGAGAAACAGCGTGCAGTGGAAGGAATGAGATGTTTTAATTACTTCTTTTGCTTTTGTCTGTTTCAATCAGATTATTTATTTAGGAACTTTTTAATTACATTTTTGGAAAGCTTCGTCTTCTCAGTCTCCAGAACGAGAAGACATGAAGAAATTCTAGAATTGTCCTATACACTTATGTTAGGACAGAAATTGAGGACAATTTTTCACGCATGCATCACTTTCATCCTTACTTCTCAAGAGACGCTACTAACCTCTTAACCAGCCAAAAAATACAAGTAAATTCATTTCATAGGATTCAAATGAGAGTAGTCACTGCACCCAGGGCAGATCCGTAGCCAGCCCAAAAATGTAGGGGGGGGGGCTGAAGTTAATGTGAGCCCGATCCAACCATATGATAGTGCATCACCATGTTATAGTTCTTTTGCAAGCCTACTGTAAAACTTTTAGGGGGTCAGCAAAAATTTAGGAGGGGCCCGGCCCCCCTTAGACCCCCCTGGATAAGGGCCTGACCCAGGGCACCATATATGCAATACGTGCACTTACACTGAGCGGCAAAATCTGTCATAACCAGGGCTCGGATCTTGTTGACAAGTCAACTTTTTTCTGTTACGCATAGGACAAGGTAAGTTGAAATAAAAACGTTATTCACCAACTCTAGGTTCTAAAAATATATCTTTTTAGGGTCAATATTTGGTCACTTTTTGTCGTTTTTAAGTTTTAAGTCATTTTTTAATATTTTAAGGTAACTTTTAGGCCACTTATGGTCTTTTTATTCTTTTTCTTCTACATAAAGAAATCTTAAAATTAACACTTTTACGGATTTGAAGAACACGAAGTTAAATGATCTCTTTTTCTGCTTCCTGATTATTGGGGTGGAAAAACTGCACTCCTAACAAGCTAGTGAATACTAAGCTGTAGCTGGTTGATAAGGGGTGGGGGTTGGTAGGTGGTGAAACAGATAGTTTTGGGTTGTTGACCATATAATCTATGATCACGTGAAGAACTAAAACTAAATTGGAAGGCGTTCAAAGATTTTAAACTTTTTTTTTTTTTATCTATTATTCTCGTGTATACAGTCTACACTTGCGAACTTTGATTCCTAGTTTCAAACTTGTACAGTTTCAACTCGCGACTGAATTGACACTTTCAGTACTTACAATACAGTACAATGGACTGATCATTGAACACAACATTTGATCAATGGGCTGCAGGTAACTGAAACAAAATTTATGAAAATGACAGAAATGATATTTAAAACCCAATAGATATTCAAGAAATGTCTATGTTTAACGAAGTAAAAGTTTAAAAAAATGCAAGATTAAAGTCAATTTTTGTGAATTTTAGGGTCATTTTACAGGAATTTTAGTGTCATTTTATAGGTCACTTTTTAGAAAAGTTTAGGTCAACAAGATCCGGGCCCTGGTCATAACTATATTATTTAAAATAAATATTTCTTGTTGGAAACAAACTTCATGAAGATGGTAGTTAAACTTACTAATCTGACCTGTTTAAATACTACATTCATAAACCATGTTTATGTCGCATTAATTTAAGGTCACATGGACAGTAATAAAACAAAAAAAAATGTATATAAGCTTTCCACCTTTGCTAGATATTTATTCTATAAATATAAAGCAAATGGTCAAACACATTCCACCATGAATTGCTTGATTGTTGTCAAATATAACAACTCAATTCTCGAACAGATGAGAACACCTGTTAGTTATCACAGTTTTGATATGAAAACTAGCCTTGTCTTTGTCATAAACAAATTCCTTATCATTGAAGGTGGAAACGAGTTTGTTTTTAATTTTTAACAGATATAGAAGGAAAATCAAGAAATAAAGATAAAAGAGCTAGTTGGACTGGAATTGCAAACTGATATGTTGAGATTAAAGTTCGATATTGAATTCTATAACATGGATTACCATCTTTCCTCTCCTGGTGTGTTTGCTTCATATAAAGGTAACCAAGAAAGTTCTGTCGCTTTAGTGGAGCTCTGTGTTCCATTAGCCCTCACAGCGTGAGCTGAACGCGAATGGAGATAAGGCGAAGGCCAGTTGTGTGGGTATATCCAACATACTATCTGGTTGTGGCAGTTCAGTTACAACGTAAACTTGCGTAAGGATAGAGTGAACATGGGACCTCCACACAGCGTCATAAGGGCGTATATGCTGTATGTGTTCAAACTGGGTTTCAAACACTGCTGCAACGGAGCAGAAGATATGCTAGGCCTTTGGTGAGGGTGTCGTAACTGCGCGGACATTGCAGCGGTGGTTTAACAATTTTAAGGACGGTGACGAAACGCTCGAAGACGCACCACGTGCCGGAAGACCAACATACGTAGAAAATGAAGATCCTCAGGCAGCAATTGAGGTGAACAGTGGCCAGACATGTGAGGAACTGGAACTACAATTCAGTGTGAGTGGAGAAACTATTCCGTAGCATCTCCATCAACTTAGGAAGCACTACAAGTTGAGTCTATGGGTCCCACATGATTTGACTTCGGGTCAGAAGGCTACGCGAGCAGACACCAGTGTTTCTTTGCTGTGTCGTCTGAGGAAGGAGCCTTTTGTGGAGGTACTCTACGAAGCTCCACGGCGCCGGGCCGTCATCATTGGTTAGCACCCCATGAACTGGTTCCAAAACAGCCAAAACCAGCACTGCACCAGAAGAAGGTCCTCCTGTGTGTTTGGTAGACAGCTCGCGGCGTCGCCCATCGGGAACTGGTACTAGCTGGTCAGAGCATCAATGCAACTGTGTACTGTCAGCTGTTGAGCCGTGTTCAAGAAAAACTCAAAACTCTGGAGCCAGCACTTCTGAATCGCAAAGGGGTCCTTCTGTTACAGGACAACGCTAAGTCCCAAGTGGCTAGGATGACCCGGGATACCATTCTACGCCTCGGATGCGAAACATTATTACATCCACCATACTTCCCGGATGTTGCACCGTCCGATTGTTACCTATTTCATTTCTTGGACAATCACGTTGGAAGACGCCAATTCAGATCCCTAGTAGAGGTGCAAAATGCACTTGATACCTTCTTAACTTCACAGCCCACCAAGTTCTACCGCGATGGAATCCATGACATTCCAGGACGTTGGCAAAAGGTCGTTGATACTGATCCAAGTACGTCTTAGGTGACATATTGATGTTCGAAGGTTGTGGGTGAGAAGTGACAGAACTTTCTTGGTTACCTTTATATTTCACTAACCTGATTATTATTTAAATAAATAAGAAAACAGACATAAAGAGATTGTGTTTTTAGTATTTAGGGAGTGCGAGTGCTATTTCCCTCCCCTTCGTTATTCATAATGGAGTAGCATACTTAAAATCATGGCTTTTAAGATTTGTTCTTCGTGGAGAAAGGCGGCGGCAAATGAAGTCAATGCACTGGGCGGCAAATTGCCTAGTGCGGCGCTGACTGTACCTCAGCGATCGGTCCCTGCTTCAATCCTCTCATATATAGTTTTTGCATTACAAACACCTTTTTTTTACATATGTGCATATGCATGCGCGCCGAGTACGTGGGTGCTCCGGATCTCCGGCACTTACATAAATAATCTTGTGGGTTCGGCGCACTCACAAGATTTTTAGTTTGGACTCGGGTTTGAACCCGTTTCTCTTGCGGTTAAGTCAGCCGTGTTACCGAGTGAGCTGGAGCAGCTCCAACTTATCCTGCTAGTATATTTTACTTTGTCACAACACAGCCCTTTATAACAGTGTTCATGAAAGGTTTTAACTAAAAATAAATCAATCATATATCGAGACTTCCCTGAAAACATATAGGCTAACACGTCCCATCATTGATATGCACCCACATAGATTTTGGAAAGTGGGCACCGTAGTATATATGGGTGTTACTTTTTAGGGACAAGTGAGTTTCGTTTCACACGGTGAAATTACGGTAGAATTCCAAACTTAGGAATTCAATACTGAAACAGGAAATAGTATTGAATTCGATATTGCGATAGAGAGATAAGATCAGAGTCGGAAAACCTGTTCTTCGGACGCTGAACCCAGGTCAATAGAGTTTCTCATTACATCTTACAATGGATCCGTCTATAAAATTGAAAGTCACTTCAATGTTTGTGACTTTGTATCTCTTGAACCACTAGCCCGAGCTCGATCAAATTTTCAACATAGATGAGGTTCATGCCTAGAATGTTTTTTTATAACTTCACTTTGACGGTACAACGTTGGGAGCGGGACAGGGAGATAGGCCTATATGAAAATAAATAAAACCTTATAACTCTTGAACTAAGCAAGCGATCTCGATTAAAAATTTTCAAAGATGAAGTTCGAGCCTGGGATTTTTTTTTAATCATTTCACTTTGACGGTCAACTTAGGGAAGGAGGAGGAGGAGAGATTTAAAAATGATCGAAAATGTCCAATATTTGTGTCGAATTCATAGCTTTCGGGGTTACTGAGATAAACAGTGACACTTCCGATGCCGTTTAAATTCAAATTCAGCGTATGTTCAAAATGAAACGTATTCTCCCCGTGAGAAGCACGAGTATTTTGTTAGTTATTACTAGGGCAATCAACTTTATGCTTTATACAGCTGTATATTATGCTTTATTTCTTCTTACATTGTGTTTTATTGCCCTCTTTCTTAAATTATGCCTTAATATGCTGTTCCTTGAAGTATACTTCATTTTTACCCATTTCTATTAAACATTTGTTTTATTTTATTCGTTTTTATTACACACGCATTAAAAATGTATAGGAAACTATTAATTTTTTCCACTAAAAATTACATCAATAACACATACTACCTCATTTTGTAGTTTTCCTCAAGCGTTGTTTCGAAAGAGAAACATTTAGTTGCATTAGACTTCTCATATTTAATGAAAAATGATATGAAATGTTTGAGTTTTACGTACCACGGTTATGCCGGTTAGGCTAAAGGAGACGGTGATGATGATAAATGAATGAAATGGTGAAATGAAGAAAGTAGGAGGAGACGGAAGAACCTCGAGGAAACCCACGCACACGCTGTTTGTCCAGCACAAGGTTCACTTAGCGCGAGCTGGGATCGAACCAGGGAGCCCATGCACCAAAAGTAAACTCTCTCCACTAAGCCACCGTGGCCCCACTCATATTTAAATGAATTTAGCACAAAGAGCACAAAATAGATTACCACCTTCTACTTTGAAATGGTAAGTTGGGAATTCTGTTACTCTCTGAGATTGCATATACTTTTAATTTTGGCATCTTGGAATAAGCACAATCAGTTTTGCGTTCTTTTTAACACAAAGTGAGTGGGGAAATGTTCTTTCCAGTAGAAGATACGGAGAGAAGAGGAATTATAACTTTCAATTTTTAGATGTAAAGGCAATTGGCAGTTGATTTCCGCCGTTTCCAGCATTTATAATGGCACAAAATATATCATTGCTTTTTATGCTTTATCGTTGCCCTAGTTATTACTATATACGAGTGAATGTTGAAACCGGAAGCTGTACGCGCTTTTACTATTTCCGGTTTCAATAGATGACTAGAACTGAAATGAAATGATCTCTGGGATTCATCTGAATACATATCAGAATACCTTTGTCTCTTTCTTTTACCTTTTTTCCCTCCATATGGGAATCAGTACTAAAACCGGAAGTGGTTGTAATGTCTACCTTTTCCTGTTGTAATACAGGAATAAAGATGGTAATAGAAACAATTCTTGCGGTACTGGATCTATATTTTTAAAAAAATGCTCCTTGTTGTATGATACAGTTTTTGTTTTGGCTTTTAGCAATCAGTGTTGAAACCGGAAATTCCAGACTTCAACCAATTTCGATTTGAAAAGAGGTATAAAGGGCGAAATAAAAGTTATTCTTGGTCTGCTGAGTCCGTATGAAAAAGTAATTTCTTCTTATTCCTTACTCTTTTTGGTGTATGGGAAAAAATGAAATCTTTCAGTTTAACGTCCTACGCTTATGCCTGGTAGGCTAAGGGAGACTGTGACTAAACTAAGGGAATGATAATGGAAGAATTCGTGGAATGAGAATCTGGGAGGAAACGGGAGTATCCCAAGGAAACATATGGACACGATATAATCTACCACAAACTTAGTTGGTCGGGGATCGAACCTGGGACCCTATACACCAAAGGTAAGTGTTCTATCACTGAGCCACCATTTTGCTGAATGGAGATCGATATTAAAACCTGAAGTGATACTAGATTCCTATCGCTTTCTGTTAGAATAGAAGAACAAAGCTGCAGATGTAATGTAGGCTATCCACGCGGTGCTTAATCCAAATAAAAATGCTTCTCACTATACGTTACGCACTTTTCACTATGTTGATCAGTGTTGACACTGGAATTCACACAGCTTTACCACTTCCGGTTTTAATAGAGGGACAGAAGTCCAGATAATACTTAGTGGAGACATCGAATCCATATCACGAAGCCATTCCTCGCTAAATCTTACAATTTTTGTTCAATGGAGATGAATATTGAAGCCGGAAATAGTACACAGAGAAAAATCCGTTCTCCGGACAGCGGTATATTGTATAAATATACGGTACCCTCTTCTTACTACAGAAGTCAGTACGGAGCATACATTATCCGTATGCTACATAGGCACTACCCTTAGATGTTACATCATGCCGTTGCAGGATGTCTGAAATTTAACAGTTTTCCGTATATCACATGCATATAGTTATGTTACCTTCGTCACCTATATGTTATATACGTCCATTTGTATGAGATCCTGACCGCCTACATTGTTTCATACAGAAACTACGTATAGATGGAACACTTATACAGAAAGTACTATAAAACATGTGTTTTCAGTTATACGTCTGCTGTACGTTAAGTCCAAAAACTACAGGAATTACGCATGTAACCTATCTGTTTAAGTACGCCATCTACATTTTTTTCTCAGTCTAGTATTTTTCTACCACTTCCGATTGAGAGATAAGGACGGATAGATGGAATATATTTTGAGACACTAAAACGATTCCAAAATGCCAAATTCTTACTATCTCTTACCGAATTTCCTCTGATATCTCTAGACAGACAGACTGACGTAGCAGTTCTATAAAACTTGGCATATTTATGCATAACATTGTTTGGAAGTCTAAAATCTCGTTTCATTTCATTTTGTAAACCAAACCAACAAATCTCAGTTCTTCTTTGGTCCAGAGATCTTTAAATTTGAGACAATAAAGCATCGATTACCTCATGACGCACCTACTTTATTATTATTATTATTATTATTATTATTATTATTATTATTATTATTATTATTATTATTATTATTATTATTATTATTATTATTAATACGTCTCCCCAATGTTTTAAACTTATGACCTACAGTACCCGCTCGGCAGTTTGATTTTTTTTCTTCTTCTTTTTCCTAATAATAATAATAATAATAATAATAATAATAATAATAATAATAATAATAATAATAATAATAATAATAATAATCCTTTTTCAATCCATTCTAAATGAGCATCTCTTGAACTCCCCTCTACAACCATGTGTATGCTGGAATTCTTTTCGATGTTAGTCTCCACTACTTCTTGATTTTGTTACACAATCTATTATAGGAACACTTCCTAGGCTCTCTTCTTGTCCCTTGGTATCCAGTCATGGATTGTTTTCGCCAAACCGTTATTATTTCGTTTTGTAATATTTGTAAGGCTCTCATATTTCTAGACTAAGAAACACGAACACTCTATGAAAATTCACGGTATACCCATAGTTATCTTCTTGTTCCTTCCTGAGTTATCAGAACTACTTAAATACTAGATCAACCCTCACCAGGAATGACTGACTGATAGTCAGTAGCGTAGCCAGGATGTGTGTTTGGGGGGGGCAAGTGTTGTTATAGGTACATATAGAGTAATTACAAACAAAAAATATATAAACATAAAAATATATAAAAAATTACAAACATCAAAGTACATTGTCGGACCTCTTTGGGGGGAGCCGGTCCCTCTGCCCCCCCCCCCTTCCCTGCGCCACTGCTGATAGTAGATTATTCTTATCATTTGGTGCCGATGACTAATACAAGAAGGATTTTTTCCCTAAATGTCGCACGAAGGATATTACTTCATGTTTCGAAGGGAAAACAGGACATTTGGAGTCCCGCATAATTCCTTCAGGGACTGATTATATAAATTAGGGATTGTCCCCGTTATACTGGGACATCTGGGAGTCCTAAATATGTGCGGCTCATTTGCGCTTCATTCATAATAATATCCGTTACTCCTGCTCTTTTTCTAATTATTTTGTTATTTCTTCAGCCGATTCCTAGCGTACGATCTCTCCATATTTCATTGTGTAGTTTGCAGGCAGTGAATGTCATGTGTATATCTCTGATCCATATGTGAAAGCAGCTTTACAGACACACGTATGTCATTCTTGGTAAAGAAAGATCTTCCTGTTGATATAGTTGTAATCCCGGTATTAACACGCTTATGTCACGATCTGTGTGTCTGGTTCAACTCACTTGCTGAGAAACGTGTGGAGAAGAACGTGACGCCACGTGCGTAAGAACAGGTTTGGTGACTTGATTGCAACTTCCACTGAAAGATAACATGATTTACAGGCGATTTAAATGATAGGTAATGTGGATAAATAACTCAATTGCAGTCAATTAAATTTCCACTATTTTCTGCGCTTCTTTTGGATTTCTGAAATGTCCAGAGAGAAAGAGGTATGTTAGAGTTTGACAGAGGCCGCTTTAGAGGGTAGGTCCAACCTAAGAATTTTGAAATAAATATAACCAAAAAATAGTAAATATATTTTTAGTGCAAGGGAACAAAGTCAATACATATTTAATCCTTGTTTATCAGACATACATATTTAATCCTTGTTTAATGGTAGATGAATATTATTTCATAAATAGCAGTGCAAAAATAATCTCCAAAGCTTTGGTTTTTCGAAGTAAAGCAAAACGCAAACTGGAAAAGTATCATGGATATATAAAGGTAACCAAGAAAGTTCTGTCGCTTTTTCACTCGCCACCTTCGAACATCGATATGTCACTTAAGACGTACTTGGAAGATCAAAAATAGTCCCCGTCAGCATCGACGACCTCCTCCCAACATTCCGGAGGTCCATGGATTTCATCGCGGTAGAACTTTGTTTGCCGTGAAGCGAAGAAGGTATCAAATGCATTTTGCATCTCTACTAGGGATTTGAACTGGCGTCCTCTAAAGTGATTGTCCAAGGAATGGCACAGGTGATAATCAGATAGTGCAATGTCCTGGAAGTATGGTGAATGCAATAATGTTTCCCATCCAAGGCGTAGAATTTTGTCCTGGGTCATCCTAGCCACATGGGGCTTACAAGGGAAAAGAAAGAGATTATATATTGAAGTGGAAGATGGCTTATACACCAATCGAAAGCACTAATGACGCCTATTACGAAGCTGTAATAAAAATTTTCCGAATGCATATACTGTTAGAGTTATATGAATATACAGGGTGTCCAGAAAATCCATTTCCACTCCTAGAAATCGCAAACGGTGAACCAGATGCCAAAACAGGAAAACACATGTTTGATAATTTTAAAAGTACAAGATATCAAAGCAAAAAGTGTTGTTCCAGAGCCACCCGCAGGGTCCAGACGGGGTCCAACTCTAAAATTGCATGCAAAGGGGTCGAGAAGCATATCGTTGGAAATCTGTTGGAAAATGGAAAAAGATGGAAGAAGCCTTGATGCTCTAGAATTATCTTGTGCAAAATGGTGACCGGTCAAGGGGCCAGCAAAAACGTCATTGTAAAGTCTATGGCAACCTAAAAAAAATGAAAACAGAAACGGTGAGACAGATGTCAAAACAGGAAAACACATGTGTCATCATTTCAAAAGTACAGTAATTGAAAGTAAAAATATTTGTCGCAGGTCCTCCACAGGGTCCCAGAGTGGTCCTACTCAAAATTTTCAAATGGTAAGGGAGGTCAAGTAGCATATCGTTGGAAACCTGTTGGGAAATGAAAGAAGACGGAACAAGTCTTGACTCTTTAAAAATATCTTGTACAAAATGGTGGCCGGTCAAAATGTACATCCTCATTTCGATTCTTCAAACACATTCGCTTTCCATTTAGCAATCGGTCCTTGTTGTCATAGTGACACGATTGCACGTATTCGCTGTCCCTGGTGCAAGAATTTTTTTTGTTTGTTTGTTTGAATTATTTTATACTTGATAATCCAGACAACGAGCATAAGTACCACTATTGTACATTGTATGTTAGCTAGTCAGTTCTATACTCAAATAAGTCAAATGTAATTTCTTTTCTTTTCTTTATTTCTTAATTTTCTTTTCTTTTCTTTATTTATTTATTTAGATATTACTGGGCTCAAAGAGCAGAATCTCACAGTAGGAGCATTTCTTTTCTTTCCGTTGAACAAGAATTGAAGTGAAAACAAACTAAAACCCGACTACAGAAAGAACTAAAATGCAAGATGCTTGCACAGTGTTATTGTAGAACGCCCACACTTGTTCCGTCTGCTTTCATTTAACAACAGCTTTCAAACGATTTCTTTCTTGAGCCCCCTTGCCATTTGAAAATTTTGAGTAGGACCCCGTCTGGGACCCTATGAAGGACCTGCGACAAATATTTTTATTTTCAATCATTGTACTTTTGAAATGATTACACATGTGTTTTCCTTTTTTGACATCTGTCTCACCGTTTCAGTTTTTTTTAAGATGGCCATAGACTTTACAATGACGTTTCTGCTGACATTTTGACCGGTGGCCATTTTGCACAGGATAATTGTAGAGAGGCGAGGCTTGTTCCATCTTCTTTCGTTTCGTTTCCCAACAGGTTTCCAACGATATGCTACTTGACCCCCTCACCATTTGCAATTTTTGAGTTGGACACCTCCTGGGACCTTGCGGGGACTTTCTTGGTCACCTTTATATATATCTAGATGTTTCCTTCTTCGTGCCCTGAGACAACACGTTTTGCTTTGATACCTTGTACGTTTAAAAATAATCAAACACGTGTTTTCCTGTTTTGGCATCTGGTTCACTGTTTGCGATTTCTAAGGATGGAAATGAATTTTCTGGACACTTTGTATATTCATATAACTCGCACAGTATATGCATTCGGAAAATTTTTATTACAATTTCGTAATAGGCGTCATTAGTGCTTTCGATTGGTGTACAAGCCATCTTCCACTTCGATATATAATCTCCGTTTCTTCCCTTGTTAGTATTGTCCTGTAAGAGGAGGACTCCTTTGGGATTCAGAAGTGCTGGATAAAGAGTTTTGAGTTTTCTTGAACATGGCTCAACTGCTGACAGTACACAGTTGCATTGATGCTCTGACCAGCTAGTAGTAGTTCCCGATGCACGATGCCGCGAGCAGTCCACCAAACACGCAAGACCTTCTTCTGGTGCAATGCTGATTTCGGCTGTTTTCGAACCTGTTCATGGGATGCTAAGCAATGATGACAGCGCCGTGGAGCTTCGTACAGGACTCTCTTCTCATTACATGTCAATACCCTGTCCCGAAATGGCTCCTTAGAGGACACAGCAAAGAAACACAGGTGTCTGCTCGCGTTGCCTTAACCTGGAGTAAATCATGTGGGATACAGTGCTTCCCAAGTTGATGGAGGTGCTGCCGAATGATTTCTCAACTTACACTCAATTGTAGTCCCATTTGCTCACATGTCTGGCCATTGTTCGCCTCAATTGCTGCCTGAAGATCTTCATTTTGTAGATGTGTTGGCCTTCCGGCACGTGGTGCGTCTTCGAGTGTTTCGTCATTGTTCTTAAACTTGTTAAATCATTGGTGCATTGTCCGCGTAGTCACGACACCCTCACCAACGGCCTGGTATATCTTCTGCCCCGCTGCAGCGGCGTTTGGCCCCAGTTTGAACTCGTACAGCATATACACCTTTATGACGCTCAGTGGATATCGCATGTTTACTCTGCCTCTACGCGCTTTCATGGTGTAACTGAACTGCCACAACCAGGTAGTATGTTGGATATACCCACACCAACAATTGGCCTTCGCCTTATCTCCATTCGGATTCAACTCAAGGTGTGAGGGCCAATTTAACACAGACCTCCACAAAAAGCGACAGAACTTTCTTGGTCACCTTTATATATATCTAGATGTTTCCTACTGTCATTATTCAAGAAAACATGACTGAGAGAGTGGGCAGAGTTAAAATGCTAAGGCTGGCCTTGGAATGTGGTCGGGTTTCGAAAACTGAGAAGATAATCATCTACGTAAGGACATAAATGTAACCACTTCCTTCTACAAATTATTGTATTGCTCTGTAAAGTGTATGCAATAACGAATTGAGAGGCAAAGTAGAAATGCGAAGGTAAATGCGACACCTGGTTTCTGATTAGTATTAGAAGATGGTATTGAATTAAAATGAATGGTGACTAACATTGGAGTGTCAATACGGTAAAATCTTTAGTTCGGTCTGAATCGGATTGCAAATGAGGCTTACAGAAATCTTGGTTATATTAAGTTGTCCATACATTCGTAGCATTTTTGTTTCGCATGTTGCTACTCTAGTTGTTAAAGATATATTCAGTGGCGTAGGGAAGTGGGGCCGGAGGGGCCGGGTCCCCCCTCCCAAAGAGGTCTGACAATGTACTTTGGTACTTTGATGTTTGTAATTTTTTATATATTTTTATGTTTATATATTTTTTTGTTTGTAATTTTTCTATATGTATCTATAACAGCACTTGCGCCCCCCCCAAACACACATCCTGGCTACGCTACTGGATATATTTACCGATTGTAATTTTTGTTTTGAAGTTCAATTGTTGAGATTGATTTTACATATTGAATTTTTCATTTTGGAAGATAGTAAGTGGAGCCGTGGACGCTAGAAAATGAAATGTCAAGTGAAGAAAGTGGAACATTTCCAACATATCTATTATCTTTTGTGGATGTGTGCTGGTCTCTATTTAGGCAGTTGCTTTTTGTTGGAACTCAACCATTCTTTCTTTCCCTTACAGCATAAAGACACCATTTCTCACCACCAGCAACGCTACTGGATATGAATGGTCGATGTTATTCACGAATCAGTGTGTTTTTGACTTAGAGCATGAGTACCCATACACCCAATTTTTGAACCTTTGTTCATTGAATGCAAAAGCGATATGATGGTGGATTGTCACAGTTTATCACAGTTGCCAGTTCTCGGGTACACTAATGTGTTTAAATGGTCTTCATCAAATCCCGACGGTCTTTCTGAATAGGGATGCGAACGAGACAAAATTTGTGGCTGTCTCGTCTCGAAAATGTGCTGTAAAAGTGATGTCTCGACTCGAAAAATGTATATTTCTCTATTGGATGAGCCGTGTTTCGACTCGAATTTTGTCAGGAAAATCCTGTCTCGACTCGTCTCGTGCGCATCCCTATTTCTGAACGTAGAGTGTCAGTGTCACTAATGTCAAAAGAGCACTCATCAAAACAAGATTTTTTTAGGGGGGGGACTGCTTTCTACGATGGCATTGTTCCCATACACAACTCAAATGTTTCGGACCGCTTCCACTGCTTACGCCCTCTATTGAACTCAAAGAGAATAATATATCGGAAATGTTCTACTTTCTCTACTTGACACTAAATTTTCTCAGGTCCACAGTTTCATTCTCTTTGAAAAAAAAATCAATATGTGATATCAAAGTCAACAATTGAATTTGCAAACAAAAATGAGAATCGATAAATAAACCCATAGCAACTGGTGTACCAGGCCCGTAGCCAGCCCAAAAATGTAGGGGGGGGGGGCGACTGAAGTTAGGGGGGCCCGATCCAACCATATTGTAGTTCATCACCATATTATAGTTCATTTGCAAGCTTACCGTGCAAATTTTAGGGGTTCCAGCAAAAATTTAGGGGCGACCGTCCCCCTAGACCCTCCATGGATACGGGCCTGTGGTGTACCAGCCAACAACCAGAGGCGTAGCTAGAGATTTCGGCGCCGGAGAAAAGTAGAATTCGGCACCCTATACTCATCTTACTAAGTTTTTCCTTCTGTTTTTTTCCCTTTCTTTTACTTATAAAAGAAGCAACTTTTGTTGTTACGCTACGCTGAATTTTTATCAAACTTCTTGGACAACATTGCAACAGCCAAAAGCTATGATTATGTATTCTTTTAGAAATAAGAGCTATAACAATACTATCTATGGCTTTGGATTGAATATTGTGGTCAGTATTTCTTTTGTTAAAATAAGAGCTGTTTTGAAGAGGCTTATTTTGGACTTTTTGCTAAACTTGATAAAACTACCCTTGGTTGGTAAAGAGATTCACTTGGAGAAGTTATAGAAATTTACAACGTTTCATACTATCGATAAGAAAAGAATTTTCAGTACATTAGAAACGATTTGTTTTTAAAATGTTCGAAATGTGTGACAGCATTATTTTCCAATAATAATTGTAAAGTTTTGAAATGTTATTCTGTATGTGATCACATAAATAGCATTTTAATTTCAATTCTTTTACGGTAAAAAATATATATTTTGTGAAACGTAACGGAAATTCAGAAGGAGCCTTCTTTGCGAATTTCTCAATATTGATGGATAGAACTGAAGAATATCTTTAATATTTGTATTTAAAATCCAAAATATAGTTTGGCAACTACATATCTTTGAAATTCCAATAAGTACTTAATTTGTTAATGAATAGAAGTTAGTGAATATAATTTAATGTTACATAACATATTAAAAAAAACAAGAACTGACATACACACACACATGTATAATGTGTGTATATGTTTTGTATGTATGTATAATAAATTTTATTAAGTGATATGCGAAAACTTGTTGTGACTCTTATTGAAACGTTTGGGTTGCGAGCGAAGTGATCAAGAAAAATTTTAACTAAATCTTTGCAAACCGATAACAACATGGATTTAATAGGCCGCCAATAATTTTAAGCGGCGCCGGGTCATTTACTCTTTTTTACTATTTATTCCAGAATGTCTGTGTGTACACCATCGCTTTCATAATAGAGAATGATTCTTCTCCACGTACGATGTGAAATTCTCCTCAACATTGCTGGCTAGATTGCATTAAATGCACGTTGAACAACATCCTTAAGTTCGTCAAATGTTTCATAACGTGTGACAAAAATCTTTTGTTTTATGAACCCTCATAATGCATTATCGGAAGATGACAGGTCAGGATTTCGAGGTGGCCACTCTAAAGATGCAGGCAAATGGACATAACCACGTCCAATCCACCATTGAGATAGTCTCTAAAGGCAATAGCGTAATAGGCTGGTGCTCCATTCTGCTGGAACCACACACGGCCAAGTAGCTCCCGATCTTGCAGATATGAAATGGTGAGATACAGCACCGTCAAAGAAATATGAACCTACCATGTGGGTTGCAGACATTGCAGCCCAGATCATGACATCTGGTAAGTTGTGTTCAAGTTCTTCATAAAATGTAGGTTTTCTTTATTCCACAAATAATTTGCTCACTGCACACCAAAAATTCACCTTTGGGGGAATTCCGTATGTGCTCGCGAACTTTCTGCGGGTGCTCTGTCGCCCAGATGACACAGTTGTGTTTGTTCACACGACCACTGATGTGGAATGTTGCTTCGTCAGAAAACATGAACAGAATGTCTGGCTCTATACGCATCATTTCCAAGATACCTACAGTCAATTTTGTCAATTTTACTTACATTATTTATTATTATCTAATCATCTACATTTACTATTATCATAATTTCACCCTTATGTAACCTGATAGGGTACACAATTTGGCAATTTTACTTTCTGTATAGGTAGATGAACAATATGTTACCTATACTCACGGTTTGATTGAATCATATTCAATTTAGCACTGTTACTTACTGCAATGGAATTTTATTAATTTGAAATCTGTTATGGAAAATAGTTCGTTTGACTATACGTTAGTTTAGTGAGAATGTTTTTAGCCTGAAAATTATTTTCATGATTTAAAAAATCGTTTCACAATTTTTGTTTGGTGTGATTTTTTAAAAATCAATAACTGCTTATATTCCTTCTTGGTTAACTTCTTATACAAACTGCATTTATAGTGAGTTTTCCACACCTTTAACACATACTACATGTCTTAGGTACGAGACAGGAAGTATAAATGTGTCATGTGATATGATATACCTTCAAATGAAATAGACCTCGCTACAACAGGAAAATTAGATATAATTCTATGATCACCCGAATATAGAAACTACATTATATATATATATATATATATATATATATATATATATATATATATATATATATATATATATATATATATATATATATATATATATATATATATATGAGAGTGACTAGTGACTTCAACCTCTTGAACCACCCGAATGATTTCGACCGAACTTTTATTATAGATGAGGTTCGAGCCTGGGATGATTTTTATCATTTCACTTTGACAGTGCAACTTAGGGTTTAGGGAGAGAGGGAATATATATAAATGATTGAAAATGGCCGATATTAGTATCGAATTCAGTTTTCGGGGCCGCTGAGATAAACAATGATACTTTAGATGCCGTTTAAATCCAAATTCTCCCCATTTATGTTCAAAATGAAACGTATTCTCCCCGTGCGGAGAACGAGTATTCTGCTAGTGCTCAATAAACGTAGTGAAATGTAAAATTAGAAAATGTATCGATATCAAATGTGAAGTGTACAAGTGTTCGACATATGAAAAGCACGATTGTAAAATTAAAGTACGTACAAGGCACAGTATCACGTTTCAAACGGCTGATATGATTTTATTCTGCGCGAAATTAGTAACACAACTAAGACTAGAACATAAGGGCACATTTTAAACTTGTCCTTTGATATAGAGAACAAAAATAGATAAATAAAAACAATTTTAAATAGCGTAATATATCCCTATCAAGTTTCAAGGTGAAAAAATTCCATTGCAGTGATTAGTATTTGTCAAACTGCATTTATATAAATCAGATCTTGAGTATAGTATCACGGTTTAGTCTTAATGTTTGATTCAGGAAACAATACTTCAAATTCGGCGCAGGAGACCTGGGTTCGATTCCCGGTGGGAAATCATATGGTTCTGATTTCACGTTAAGCTGTAAGCCCATGTCTCATAAAGTCTGGATTTCAAAGGGGCTACGCTCAAGTCCAATCAACCAAAACTATCAAATTAAGGATTTATCTCTAACAGATTTTACGTGGATCAAACTCTATTCCAATGAGTAAAACTAGTGAAATGACAAGGAACGGACACGAACATGTCATCCGGACCTCAGAATCAAACCAAGTCCATTCGGTAAATATAACAAAGATATGTTTATGCACATAAATTAGGTGCCATGGACAACCGAGTAAGTCCCTCGGGCCCATTAACCCTGTTAGTATAAAGAAAATCGTAGACTCGCAGTGAAATAGCTATTTTATCAACACTACTCATTGGAAAGTCATGGTTTATAGTTCATTCTCTTCAGCATGAAATAAACTTTCCAGAGGTGCTATGCATTGATGTCCATAAGGTACCTAAACATGGAAAATTGGGAGAATGTCGGGAAAATTTCCTCCAAAAATCCCGCCCATCAATTTTTGATACTCTCTAGAGTGACCCCTGGAAAAAACATACAATCCAAATGTATCTCTAAAAATACTACAGGGGTTAGGAAATGAATGTACGAAGTTTCGTTTTGATAGATCGGAATAGGTATGAGGAGAAATGTTGTATATCAAAGTCCCCTTCTGAAGAATTGGATGTCTCCCATAAGTTTTGAACTTCCCCATGTTAATTTTCTCCGATGTTCATTTTATATCCCCCTGTAAAATGTCCTTCAATTTGCACACTTACTCCTACCGGCTCCGGGGTCGCATCAGAGGACGCATAACTTCACAATAGAGCTATTTTGGAAGGCATTTTTCCCACTTATCCTCAATTTCCCTCTCCACATGTCACGGAACAATATGCGTGATAACTATTGGAACGCTTACTTCATTCTACAGAGAACGTGGTACAAATCTTGATCTCAGAATAAATAGTAGGTCTACTGCGTTTATATATGTATTTTTTATATTATGATATCTTTATAGATGATGTCATAGGTTCGGTTTTGAATGTATAAAGCGTATTGATATACAACCTTTCCTTCATACTTAGTCAGTCTATCTAAACGAACCTTGCTACACCCACTTCCTAACTCCTATAGTATTTTTCGAGATACATTTGGATTGTATGCTTTTACCCAGGGCCACTCCAGAAAGGGGGGTCAAAGTTGATAGGAGGGATTTCTGGAGGGAATTTTCCCGACATTCTCCCAATTTTCCCTGTTCAGGTACGTTATGGACACCAATACATAGTACCTGTGGAAAGCTTATTTCATGCTGAAGAGAATGAATTATAAACCATGACTTTCCAATGAGTAGTGTTGATAAAATAGCTATTTCACTGCGAGTCTACGATTTTCTTTATACTAACAGGGTTAATGGGCCCGAGGGGCTTATACTCGGTTCTTCAAGGCACCTAATTTTTTGTGCATCAACATATCTTTGTTATGTTCATCGAATGGACTACGTTTGATTCTGAGGTCCGGATGACACCTTCATGTCCGTTCCTTGTGAGTATAATTAAACCAAAATTTGAGGGTAGCTAACACATTTTTCATCTTAATGTTCGATACAAAAAGTAAAAATTGTAAAATTATCTACTGTATCTCGACCAAATGATTTTAGTGTTCTCAATTTAATAAAATTGCTTGTACTTACATCAATCAAATCTTGAGTATATGTAATACATTAAATCCATTATTTCATATATATGGAACAAAAATTGTCAAAATTAATTAAGATACATCTATCAAATTTCAAGTGTGACAAATACGTTACTTAAAAAATGATAAATTAGATATTTATCAACAAGCATTTTATTTTGGTGGATAATTAATAAAAAATAAAAAAAGAAAATGCTGTAATTTGGAGATGCCATATCGAAAATTTCTCCATTCAGTTAGAAGAAAACTTTTTTTTCTTTCATCTTGTTATGAATGAGAATATTGTGTGTGTAGGTGCTAAAAAGAAGATAAGCTCACGGTAGTTCCGGCTAGGAAATTTGGCTGTTGTCTACAGGGCAAACATATAAACTAACGAAATAAATAATCCCAATTTGTTAGAAGAAAAAAAGATGACAAACAAAACACGATTTACATCAAGGTTTTTTAACTACTACCGTATTATTCTTTAATAGAATATCTGCCATATGTTGATTTTTTTTTTTTTTTTTTTTTTTTTTTTTTTTTTTTTTTTTTTTTTTTAGATGTAGACCTCCGCTCCACCTCCCATCTCATGTAAAAGAAGGTTACTTTCCTCAGGGTGTAAATTCTCGCTATCTGTTCTCCTGTGGTGCATGAAATCGTTACAGCTTCATCTATATGGAACAATAGACAAAGGGCGACGTGCACATAATCTGAACAAAGAAATTGAGTGATGAAATAACAAATGAGAGAAATGAATACAAATTACTTTTTGGTGAATATCCGCTACATGCTCTTCATTCGGCAGACAATTTTGCAAGGTATCTGGGTGAGTGGAAGAGGAGAACTACTTAACTGAACATGAAAAGGCAGCAGTTTATGTAGGTCTTCCTCCGTCTGTCCGAAAAAGAAGAGGTGTGAAAGAGTACATCACAACACGAGGAATAAAGATTCTCTGTCTGTTTTCTAATTAACAATATAATGCTGCAGAAACTACTTTTCGATTTCATTCACGCCCTGCCTAGCGTTCTATCAACATACGAAATTTAGAGTACGCATAATAAGTAAATGATATATCACGTGCATTAGCGGATCCAGATGGTCGTTTGCTTTCTGGACGATTAATGTAGGCTTGAAATATGGAATTTTACATCAAATCAGAATAAAATAACGTAATATCCTAACTATATATATATATATATATATATATATATATATATATATATATATATATATATATATATATATATATATATATATATATATTCATCCTCACGGCATTGTCAAGGCTCTATATTTGTATTTTACATTTATTATTGCAACCGGGTGTTACTGACTTCCGTATACGGTAGCCCGATCATCACCCTTGTTCTTCGCGCGCACAGTCATTCGAAGAACTGAAAACGTACTCTGTACACAAACAGTTTATGGTTGTGAACTCGGAAAGCCTGGTACTTCTGCTTGTCAAGGTCAAAAAGTGGGAGAAAAAAGGATGTGTAGAATGTAAAGAGGGTGCAACAGTGACTGATGCTTGTAAGGGAACATATTCATTTGTAGTTCGTGCACATTCCGCCTGTAGCGCTACTGTGGCACGACGTATATTGTAACTGTATAACTCTTGTACACCGCTAGTAGGTCTATTCGCGTTAGTGACGACCGAAACTATGTTGTCAGCTCTGACTGCGATAAGGCACTGCCGTGCTGCTTTTCCTTCTCTTTTTTCCCCCTTTTCCATTTGTGAGACGCCAAACATGTTGTTTTTGCTTGTTGCACGCGCTGAACGGGTTTCGGCGAGCGAAGTATTTAAGAAGTTGACTACATATTCTTGTTTGCGATAGTTTTAAATTGGTTAACTGTTGAAAAATATACGAAAATAAAGCTGTACTTGTTAAGGTATATTAGTCGAGGACGTAGCTACTGACAGTGTTGATTACAGATTTTCTCGAGGAAGAATTTAATTACAGTAGAGGTGAAAAGGAGACGTCTATTTAGACAGCCCCCCCCCCCCCCTTATCAGACTCAATCGGAAATGGTCTCAATCGTTTGCACACAAATGTGCAGGCGAAATTTTCGTTTGTACACAATTAAGGGCGCCGTCAGAACGAAAACAAAGTGGGGGCTGTCTAAATGCTAGCCCCCCAACAACATGCCCTATTCAAGCACAAATTGTCGCAATCATTTGTACATCGTTTCTACAAAAATGAGAAGGCGAAATTTTCGTTTGTACACAATTAGGGTCGCCGTCAGAACGAAAACAAAGTGGGGGCTGTCTAAATGGTAGCCCCCCACCAACAAGTCCTATTCAAGCACAAATTGTCGCAATCATTTGTACATCGTTTCTACAGAAATGTGAAGGCGAAATTTTCGTTTGTACACAATCAGGGGCGCCGTCAGAACGAAACCAAAGTGGGGGCTGTCCAAATGGTAGCCCCTCCCACCATGTCCAGTTGAATCACAAATTGTCGCAATCGTGTGTACTTCGTTTGTACAGAAATGTGCAGGCGAAATTTTCGTTTGTACACAATTAGGGGCGCCGCCAGAACAGAAAAAATGGGGGCTGTCTAAGTGGTAGCCCCCGACCATGTCCTATTCAATCACAAATTGTCGCAATAGTTTGTACTTTGTTTGTACAGAAATGTGCAGGCGAAATGTATGTTCGCACGCAATCAGGGGCGCCGCCAGAACGAAAAAAATTGGGGGCTGTCTAAGTGGTAGCCCCCGACCATGTCCTATTCAATCACAAATTGTCGCAATAGTTTGTACTTCGTTTGTACAGAAATGTGCACGCGAAATTTTCGTTTGTACATAATTAAGGGCGCCGCCAGAACAGAAAAAAATGGGGGCTGTCTAAGTGGTAGCCCCCCACCATGTCCAATTCAATCACAAGTTGTCGCATTCGTTTGTGCATCGTTTGTACAGAAATGTGCAGGCGAAATATTTGTTTGAACAAACTTAGGGGCGCCGCCAGAACGAAAACAAAGTGGGGAGCTGTCTGAGTGGTAGCTCCCCACACGATGTCCGATTGAATCACAAAGTATCGCAATCGTTTGTACATTGTTTGTACAGAAATGTGCAGGCCAAATTTTCGTTTGTACACTATTAGGGGCGCCGCCAGGGCGAAAACAAAGTGGGGGCTTTCTAAGTGATAGCCCAATCACCATGTTCAATTCAATCACAAATTGTCGCAATCGTTTGTACATCGTTTGTACAGAAATATGCAGGCAAAATTTTCGTTTGTATACAATTAGGGGCGAGCTCAGAACGAAAACAAAGGGGGGGCTGTCTAAGTGGTAGCCCCCCACCATGTCCAATTCAATCACAAATTGTCACCACAATCGTTTCTATATCGTTTGTACAGAAATGTGCAGGCTAAATTATTGTTTGTACATAATTAAGGGCGCCGCCAGAACGAAAACAAAGTGGGGGCTGTTTAAGTGATAGCCCCCCACCATGTCCAATTCAGTCACAAATTGTCGCAATCGTTTCTACATCGTTTGTACAGAAATGTGCATGCAAAATTTTCGTTTGTACATAATAAGGATCGCCGCCAGGGCGAAAACAAAGTGGGGGGCTTTCTAAGTGATAGCCCAATCACCATGTTCAATTCAATTACAAATTGTCGCAATCGTTTGAATATAGTTATAAAGAAATGTGCAGGCGAGATTTTCGTTTGTACACAATTAGGGGCGCCGCCAGAACGAAAACAAAGTGGGGGGCTGTCTAAATGTTAGCCCTCCCACCGTGTTCAATTCAACCACAAACTGTCGCACTTGTTTGTACGCCTTTGTACATAAATGTGCAGCTGAAATTTTCGTTTGCACATAAATGTGGCCCCGCCAAAACGATAACAAACTATGGGCTCTCTAATTGATAGGCCTCCCACCATGTCGAATTCAACCACAAACTGTCGCACTTGTTTGTTACGGTTTTTTACAGAAATTTGCAGGCGAAATTTTCGTTTGTACACAATTGCGGGCGCGCCAAAACGATAACAAAGTATAGGCTACCTAATTGGTAGCACCCCCTACGTCCCATTCAAAAGAAAATCATCTCAATTGTTTGCACATCGTTTGAGCAGTAATGCGCAGGCGAAATTTTTTTCTAAGCTATCAGATGCGTGGACAGAACGAAAAAAAAGGTGAGTTGTCTAAGTGCTAGCCCCACCAGTTGTGTTCGATTGAACCACAAATTGTCGCGATCGTTTATACATCGTTTGTGCAGAAATGTGCAGGTAAAATTTTCGTTTGTATTAAATAATATACGGATGTGAGTATTTTTAATATCTGCGATCAACATTAACCGGTTTGGATAACGGTTGATGAGTTTGAAAATGGTTCCTATTGCACTAGTTGAAAAAAGTTCTTTTTCTCTGGCACACGGAAGAAAATGCCTGATTCTAATAGAACTTTTCACGTAGAATTCGAATCTGCAATCAGTTTTTCTCCATCACCCTCAGTTTTCCCGTGACAGAGGTGTTTTCGGAAAATTTCCCCTCAAATTTCTGTTCTTTTTCTTTTTTTCTTTTTTTAAAACCATTTTCATACTTGTAGCTTGGGTACCTTAGGTATATAAACGCACAGATTATATTGTATGTTAGCCTGATTTATACTTAGTAAGCCCTCTAAGTTTCATAAGAATAGCATTATTCTATCTAGAGAAATAAACATATTTATATAAAAAATATGCTATGTGTACTGTTCATTTTACAATATTCATTAGTGCAGATAAAATCACATATAACTTCCACGAAAATTACAATATAAGCACGGTTTATATCTTATTGGATTTGAAATAAAACATATTTTCAATGATGTATACACCGTGTCACCATTTTATATCTACTTAATAAATAATACAAAAGAAGTGAGTGGTATCTTCTTAATAAATGGACACTTACTTACCTCAACTAATATGTTTTAGTTGTCGACTTTCTTCTGTGTTTGGTTTCTGGAACATCTCTTAAGTGTCCAACAGTAATCAGCTAGCATTTTTGAACTACACTGTCACTGGTACCTCTTCTCCATGGAGGAAATGTCCTGATGAAAATGTTCCCCATACTCATCACTAACAGCACCAAGCTTTTCAGGAAAGAAATGCAGGTGGGAGTCTAGAAAGTGAACTTTAAGGGACATGTTGCAACCCATTTCATTGAATGATTGCCGGAAATCACTCACAATTTCACGGTAATTTGGGGCTTTCTTGTTTCCTAAAAAAATCTCTGTTAAACATTTAAATGGACACCAAGCTGCTTTCTCAACCAGAGTTAAGAGATCCTCAAATTTTTGGTCACGAATCAAACATCTTATTTGGGGGTCTACAAAAATCCCTAGCGTCACTAACCCGAGGAATTTTTTCCTTGAGGTAACAAGATCCTGCATTACTTTTGTCCATTGTCCTAACAAAGTTTTTGAAGAGCCCCAACTTTATGTGAAGAGGAGGTAGAATTATCTAATCAGGGCTCACCAGTGAGGAATAAACAGCATTCTTCTGTCCAGGAGTTAATACATGCGTTGGCCATTCCTTCTTGATGTAATGTTCCGCTTTGTTCCTGCTGTCCCATTCGCAGAGGAAACAACAATATTTCGTATAACCAAGCTGCAAACCCATTAACAAAGAAATGACTTGTAAATCACAGCAAACGGTCCACTTGTATTTCTCATACTGAATTTTTTCTAACACTATTTCGATGTTTTCATAGGTTTCCTTCATATTAGTTGCATAAGCCAAAGGCACTGAAGGAAATTTGTTGCCATTGTGCAAAAGGACAGCCTTAAAACTAGTTTTCAAAGAGTCAATAAGCAATCTCCACTCTGTACTTATATGTGCATGTCCAAGTCTATCCATCACAGCACAGACATTATTACAATACACTAAATCATTTTCTTGAGAATAGTAGTTTTGAAACTCTGTATGAAGGTTTCGAAAAATACACACTTTAGTGTCACGATGGAGCAGATTCCAGCCTTAAGTTTAGAATCAACAAGTTCTGTCTGTGTATTGGAGAGTTTTAAATCCCGTATGAGGTCATTTAGTTCACCCGGAGTTATCAGATGGGAATCCAATGTAGATGTGCTTCCTACATAAGTAGGATCATCATCTTCATTTGGAACTTCAATAGTTGCCTCAAGTACGTAATCCTCATTTACCGTAAGATGAGGAGGAGGTACCGGTACAGGTAATTCTGCACTGTGTGGAACTGGCCTAATTGCTGATGCAAATTAGGGTACTGTACTGTGTGGTTAGATTTACTGCTTATTTCTTTTATCTGTGTCATACAAAAGTAGCAGTCTGATGAATGATCTTTTGGTTCCCTCCAGATCATCGGTACTGCGAAGTACATGTTTCGTCCACCATTTGCCCACCCAGTCAGACGTTTCACGCAAGTACAACAAATGTAGTGAGGAACCCAGTTCTTATCCTGGTCTCCTACACAGCAACCAAAATATAACTGATAACACTTCCTCACAAGTGGAGTAAAACATCGACGTTGTGATTTAAATATCAGCTCCCCACATACATAACAGAAATTGTCCGGTTTATTTACACACTTCCTCGACATCTTGTATCCTGTAAGGTATCACACACATACATACATACATACATACACACACACACACACACACACACACACACACACACACACACACACACACACACACACACCCCCACACACACACACACACACACACACACACACACACACACACACACACACACAACACACACACACACACACACACACACACACACACACACAGGAATCTACACTCCATCAAATTCCCACAAAATCCCTCTAGACATTCCCTCATACAAAAATGGTGACATGGTGTACACATCATTGAAAACGTTTTATTGGAAGTCCAATGAGGTATAAACCGTGGTATATTGTAATTTTCGTGGAAATTATATGTGTTGAAGACCGACCCGACCCCACCCGTGACCCAAATTGACTGACCCGACCCGACAACCCGACCCGAGCTGACCCGATTGGCCCGACCCAAAGTGACCCGAGTGAACCAACCCGAGGTGACTTAACCCGACAACCGACTCGAGTGACTTGAACTTACAATCTAACCAGTTTGAGAGAGCTAGAACTTTACAAAACTGCCACCAGAAAAAAAATGCTGACCAATTCTTATGCATAAACCATTGTTTCGGCTTTTTTTACTTGTAGTATAATTATCCTCCTCCTCCTCCTCAGTGTTCTCCCATTAATAAACAGGCCAGTTTCCGTGAATTAGGTAAGAAGCTTCCATTTTTGCGATTTCCCGCTAATATCTGCCTCGCAACCCAACATAAAGTACCACCCTCCTTATTACAATCTATCAATTCCAACCTTCTTACACACTCTCGCTCTCCTGATATCACCCCCTTTACTACATCCCTCAGAATGCAATCCCTTAGCAAGATCAAAACTTGTGATCCGTCCATTTTTCGCTTCCTTATATCGTCTAATATTGCTCTCGTCTCTTGCATTTTTTCAGCATTTCCTTATTCGTTTTCCTCTCTACCCTGCTAACCTTCTTTATTTTACTCCACATCCAAATTTCCAAGGTTAAAATTTAGGCAATCAAGTTCAAAAGTCAAAATAAAATTTGACTGAGTTCTGAAGACAAGTTCTGAAGGCTAAAAGAATAAAAGTTCTGAAGACAACATTATTTTCTAGTAAGGAATGTATATAGAACTTCTTTTAATATTTTTTGCTGTGTAACAAACAACAATTTCATCACGTTAACATTCCGATTTTTCTATTTAAAAACAGCGTTGCTGTCTGATAGAATCATAAGGAACTAATTGCACTGAAATATCATTCTGTAGGGAATTACCTTTTATTTTTTCTTGATTAATTTATCTAGAAGATATTTGCAACGTTATATAAAATTAGCAAGTATTTTATTGCGGAGAAAGTCAAATCACTACTCCAGCAATAATAATAATAATAATCTGAAGGTGACCAAGAAAGTTCTGTCTCTTTGTGGAGGTCTGTGTTCAATTGGCCCTCACACCGTGAGTTGAATGCGAATGGATATAAGGTGAAGGTCAGTTGTTGGACGAGACGAGACGAGACAGAATTTTCATGAAAGGGTACGAGATGAGACAGAGCTCTTTCAATAGAAACATATGCACTTTTCCAGACGAGACTACCTTCACGACACATTTTCGAAACGAGAATGCCCCAAACCAGGTCTCGTGAGCAACACTAGTGAGTATATCCAACATACTACTTGGTTGTGGCTGTTCAGATGCACCGTGAACGTGCGTAAGGACTGAGTGAACATGGGGCCTTCACAGAGCGTCATAAGGGCTTGTTTGCTGTACGAGTTCAAATTGCTGCTCCGCGGAGCGGAAGATATGACAGGCCTTTGGTGAGGGTGTCGTGACTACGCGGAGAGTGCAGTGGTATGACGGTTTAAGGACGGTGACGAAACACTCGAAGACGCACCACGTGCCGGAAGACAAACAGATGTTCAAAATAAAGATCTTCGGGCAGCAATTGAGGCGAAGACAAACATGTGAGGAACTGGTACTACCTTTCAGTGTAAGTGTAGAAACCATTCTGCACCACCACCATCAACTTGGGAAGCACTGCAAGTTGGGTTGATAGGTCCTACATGATTTGACTTGGAGCCAGAAAGCAACGCGAGCAGACACCTGTGTTTCTTTGGTGTCTCGTCTGAGGAAGGAGCAATTTCTGAACAGGGTGTTGACATGTGATGGGAAGTGGGTCCTGTACGAAGCTCCACGGCGCCGTCATTGTTGGTTAGCATCCCATGAACCGGTTCAAAAACAGCCCAAGCCAGCACCACGCCAGAATAAGGTTCTCCTGTGCATTTTGTGGACTGCTCGAGGTATCGTCCATCGGGAACTGCTACCAGCTGGTCAGATCATCAATGCAACTGTGTACTGTCACTGTGTACTGTCTGGATCCAGCAGTTCTGAATTGCAAAGGGGTCTTGTTACAAGGCAACGCTAAGCCCCACGTGGCTAAAATGACCCAGTACATCATTCTACGCCTTGGATGGAAAACACTATTGGATCCGCCATACTCCACGGACATTGTACCGTCCGATTACCACCTGTTCCATTCCTTGGACAATCACCTTAGAGAACGCCAATTCAAACAGCTAGTAGAGGTTCAATATTCACTTGATATCTTCTTCACTTCACGTCCCACCAAGTTCGACTGCGATGGAATCCATGGCCTTCCAGAACGTTTTCAGAAGGTCGTCGAGGCTGATGGAGACGATTTTTGATATTCCAGGTACGTCTTAGGTTACATACCAATGTTCGAAGGTGTTGGTGAAAAGGCGGCGGAACTTTCTTGGGCACTCTTAAAGTTATAATAATAATAATAATAATAATAATAATAATAATAATAATAATAATAATAATAATAATAATAATAATAATAATAATAATAATGTGTCCTGCCCAAAGGCAGATGTTTGATCCGAAGGTCCATGGGTATTGATTCCAGCTCGTACCAAGTAAGTTTTCTGGTGGACAAACCCCATGTGCATGGGTTTTCTCGGTGTTCTCCCATTTCCTCCCACTTTCTTCATTCAACCACTTCAATTATTTCTCATCATCACTGTCTCTCTTAGCGTTGGTGCATAACGTGGGACGTTAACTAGATATTTCCTTTCAATTTCACTTAATGTGACATTTAACTTGACATAGAAACGCAGAAAGGAAAAAAGTCAGTAGTAATATTAATTACAATTACAATACCAATTAGTTAATATAGGGTAAAATTAAAATTTTATTACTATTTCACCTTCAATTAGTCACATTTATCATTCATTCACCAACTTCGAATTGAATTCCACAACAAAGCTCTTTATAGTATTCCGTATAGAAAATAAGTGAAGAATGTGACGACCCGACCCGAGTGACCCGACACGAGCTAACCCGACCCGACAACCCGACCCGTAACCCGACCCGTTTGAGAGCACTATCAGAGGGGTACTATTTACAGTACAATTTATTTTGTATGGTTTAGCATACTTTAAGGCTACCATACTTTTTGAAAACAGAAAAAACGGGACATCTTACAAATTAGTAATAAATATTGCATTTTGTATTAATTTTATCTTTCGAATTTTACTACAGTATCGCACTAGTTATACAACTTAAAATAATGTATTAATATAGTCCATACTCAGTGGCGTATTTAGGGGGAGGGCTTCAGGGCTCAAGCCCCCCACCGAAATCTTACTTACTATAGTAAAGTATATGAAATATCTTGCAGAATTTTCATATTTTCAGGCAAAGCACCCCCGGAAGTTAGCAAAGCCCCTCCCGAAACAAAATCGTAAATACGCCACTGTCCATGCTTAATCAACAGTGCTAAAAATTATTATAGAAGCTAGAAGCTGTTATACAATATAAACGCAATCAGTGAACATACAATATTTAGGCAAAAATTATATTTTCAATATTATTACGCATACCACCTTTACATGCTCTACATGTCTATAAAGAAAAATATCCAGATTTATGAAGTTGTTTCAAAATTTCAATAGGCTAATTTATTGTTGTTAACCTAAAATGCGAACTAAAAGAAAGCAATTTGCATAATTGTTTTTCTGAAGCAGAAAAAAATGTGTTTTCGGGGCTGGTCTGCAACGTCACAAGAATTTGTTGCCACCTCGGGGTATACATTCTTACTTTTAGTGATAAGAGTGCTACTTAGGAGGATTTAAACATTGCATGTTATATCCGGGGAAGCAGCGATTGCAATAATAATAAAGATTAGAATGAAATTGTTCCTATAGTATTGTCGGAATTGAAAGCAAAAGGAATAAGTCGATTTTATTATCTTTTCAGAAATTTTGATATGTAATTAATAATAATAATAAAGAAAAAAACAGGACAAGAAGGAAAATTTCTGCACACCGGGACAAATTTTAAGAAACCGGGGCGTATGGTAGCCTTACATACTTATTTGCATGCGGAGTGTCAGTACGGAGCCACTACGTAGCAGAGTTGAAACAAAACCTCGTAAATAGGTTGCCAACTCAGGAAAACAAAATTACCGGCACACCCTCAAAATTCTCTGTACAAATGAGAAACTGAAGACTGTATTGATCGTTATTGTATTTACCAGCAATTGCCACTTGTTTAAAATTATCGAAACAGATGAATAATACTGGATATTAATCTTTATGTAACAATAGTTGATTCATAAAATGAAATTTATTCTATAAACTTCACTTCAAACAAAGGAAATTGCTTTAAAAAGTCATTTTCTACTCTCAATAAATGAATAAAATTCTTTTACAATAAAATATAAGTGTTATCAAATTTGTTATGTTAAAGAAATAAAAAAAAACTGCCATACGTTAAAAGAATATCGATAATGTATAATACAACGGAAATTTGTGTTTGTAAAGGCACTGTTGAAAAATTTCGATGTTCAATGTTATATTCTGGACTGCAGATTCCAAAATACCGGTCAGAAGGGGTCTAATAAGAAGTTTGTACCGGTCACCGGCCTTAATCAAAATTACAGCAAATACCGGCCAGTTAGCAACTCTACTCGTAAATCAGAATGCTGAATGCACCAAAATACTTCACCATGCATTCTATAGTTTCTGCAAAATGAGTTTAATGAAGATGATCATATAAAACAAAATACTGTGTTATAATTTTCCCTTTAACAGTCTACTTTGTGGATTTGTTATATCTTCCACTTATCAATTTCCTGTACGAGATGAGAATAACGGTTTCTGCGCAAGATAGAAAGAAAAAAAAATACATTTTTCTCATAAGGATTCAGTTCACGTAAGAAATAATGAATAAGTTTAATAATAAGAGCCGAGGAGTGAAAAACTAACTCAGCAATAATGATTGTAAGTATAAATATAAATATAAAAAAACAAAAAAAAAACATTTAATTCCATCATCGTTAGGATAAGATCAATATAGTGAATCACACGATAGTGTGAACAAACCAAACCACACAATAGTGTGAACAAAGTCCTGTTAGAAAAATACTCCATAAATGTGACACATTTTTTTAATGCTTCTACCATTTATACAAACCCTCACATTGTTTTCGTTCTGGCGGCGCCCCTAATAGAGTACAAACGAAAATTTCGCCTGCACATTTCTGTGCAAATGATGTACAAGCGATTGATATAATTTGTGATTGAATTGGATATGGTGGGGGCTACCATTTAGACAGCCCCACTTTGTTTTCGTTCTGGCGGCGCCATTAATTGTGTACAAACGAAAATTACGCATGCATATTTCTGTACAAACGATGTACAAACGATTACGAAAATTTGTGATTCAATTGGACATGTTGGTGGGAAGCTACCACTTAGAGAGCCCCCAGTTTGTTTTCGTTCTGGCGGCGCCCCTAATTGTGTACAAACGAAAATTTTGCCTGAACATTTCTGTAAAAACGACGTACAAACGATTGCGACAATTTGTGATTGAATTGGACATGGTCGGGGGCTACCACTTAGACAGCCCCACTTAGTTTTCGTTCTGGCGGCGCCCCTAATTGTGTACAAACAAACATTTCGCCTGCTCGTTTCTGTACAAACGAAGTACAAACGATTCCGACAATTTGTGATTCAATTGGACATGGTGGGGAGGTATTACTTAGAAAGCACTCCACTTAGTTTTCGTTCTAGCGGCGCCCCTAATTGTGAACAAACAAACATTTCGCCTGCCCGTTTCTGTACAAACGAAGTACAAACGATTGCGATAATTTGCGATTGAATTGGACATGGTGGGGGGGGGGGGCTACCACTTAGACAGCCCCCTTTTTTCTGTTCTGTCGGCGCCCCTAATTGTGTACAAACGAAACTTTTGCCTGCACATTTCTGTACACACGAAGTAGAAACGATTGCGATAATTTGTGATAGAATAGAACATGTTGGTGGGGGGCTACCAGTTAGACAGTCCCCCACTTTGTTTTCGTTCTAGCGGCGCCCCTAATTGTGTACGAACATACATTTTGTCTGCACATTTCTGTACAAACGAAGTACAAACGATTGTGACAATTTGTGATTCAATTGGACATGGTGGAGGGGCTACCACTTAGACAGCCCCCATTTTTTTCTGTTCTGGCGGCGCCCTTAATTATGTACAAACGAAAATTTCGCGTGCACATTTCTGTACAAACGAAGTACAAACGATTGCGACAATTTGTGATTGAATAGGACATGGTCGGGGGCTACCACTTAGACAGCCCCCAATTTTTTTCGTTCTGGCGGCGCCCCTAATTGTGTACATACGAAACTTTTGCCTGCACATTTCTGTACACACGAAGTAGAAACGATTGCGATAATTTGTGATAGAATAGAACATGTTGGTGGGGGGCTACCAGTTAGACAGTCCCCCACTTTGTTTTCGTTCTAGCGGCGCCCCTAATTGTGTACGAACATACATTTTGCCTGCACATTTCTGTACAAACGAAGTACAAACGATTGTGACAATTTGTGATTCAATTGGACATCGTGGGGGAGCTACCACTTAGACAGCTCCCCACTTTGTTTTCGTTCTGGCGACGCCCCTAAGTTTGTTCAAACAAACATTTCGCCTGCACATTTCTGTACAAACGATGCACAAACGAATGCGACAACTTGTGATTGAATTGGTTTTGGGGGGGGGGGGCTACAACTTAGACAGCCCCCATTTTTTCTGTTCTGGCGGCGCCCTTAATTATGTACAAACGAAAATTGCGGGTGCACATTTCTGTACAAACGAAGTACAAACGATTGCGATAATTAGTGATTGAATAGAACATGTTGGTGGGGGGGGGGGTAACAGTTAAACAGCCCCAATTTGTTTTCGTTCTGGCGGCGCCCCTAATAGTGTACAAACGAAAATTTGGCCTGTACATTTCTGTACAAACAATGTACAAACGATTGCGGCAATTTGTGATTTAATTGGACATGGTAGGGGGTACCATTTAGGGGAACTCCCTCGAGAGGAATCACTCTACTTATTTATTGCAAAAAGCAGAATTTAAAAATTCGCATTCGTCCAAAGTTATCGTGTGAAGTAACAGCCGTTTGTATGTACGTACTAATATTGATAAGTTCCACTACGCGATCCCAATTAATAGTTCATATACCCGCGCCACACACACACACACTAGCATTTGTACACACGAAAGTATACCTGGTAGTATCCACACGCTTACGCCGGAAACTAGAAACAAACACACACACACACACACACACACACACACACACACACACACACACACACACACACACACACACACACAGGGACAGAGAGAGAGAAAGAGAATATCTTGTTGTACCTTTATACTGAATGCACCATTACTCACAAAATCAGTTAAAAAAGAAAAAAGAAAAAAGTTGTAAATGAAACTTTCAAAGATTGGTACCACTGCTGCGTGTCACACATGAGATTGTTCCATAATGATTGATTCGTAATATGATGTATATGGGTTTCTTAATGGTAGTATAACAAAATGCCTTCAAATTGACCACTAAATAAAAAGTGAAATTTATTTCTCAAATTTTGTAAAATCGAAGTCGGTGGGCATTATGGGAACAGTCTACAATAACAATATATGCAAATAAATATTAATATACTTCACGTTTTCCAGTGGGTGCAAGAAAGCTTCGAATAGTATTTGTTGCCAGAAGCATTAGCTGATGTATATATATATATATATATATATATATATATATATATATAATGAAATGAAATCTTTGAGTTTTACGTCCCACGATTATGCCGGTTAGGCTAAACGAGACGATAATGATGAGAAATGAATGAAATGGTAGAATGAAGAAAGTGGAAGGAAACGGGAGAACCCCGAGGAAACCCACGCACACGGTGTTTGTCCACCACAAAGCTCACTTGGCGCGAGCTGGGATCGAACCAGGGACCCCAAACACCAGAGGTGAACGCTCTACCTTTATACATATAAAACTACATGAACTGACATAAAATAAAGGGGTACTTCAGGTTGACATGGAAAGTTGAAATTTAGCATGATTTTAGTTTTCCCGGACTACCCAGACCCACAGGAAAATTGCCAAAAGTGAATATTTTTAGTTTTTAAGGAGTCTAAAGGGGGGAGGAAGAAATTCACATGTTATTTAAGAGGTGTTTTCTTGGGTACAAAACATTATTTTTTAGATAATTGAAATAGGAAAAGAAACTTGAAATTTGGTAATATTGTGGGTTTAAGATGTGCGAGGCCGTAGTGCGAGCAAAGGAAGGGAGCTAGGGGTGAAATCACCAGCTGTCCAAATTCAGGAAAAAATAATAGTAAACGCACGAAATTCACTGTTGATGCAAATTCTGATACACAAGAGATGCGAGGCTGTACTCTTGACTAACTGTTTATTTATAGGGCTCGTGCTATGATTCACTATCCACTTACTATCCTCTTATAGAGCTTGTATTCTACTGCGACTCGTGATCTTAAAGGTTCTTGCTCATTTAATGGGGTCGAGACTGATTGAGTCCAAGAGACAAATCGAAGAGGGAGTTCGAACATTAGCGAGACTCCGATCACTGTTCCACATGTCGAACACGTTACCAAGCAATTTCGTACAATGTTAAGTTTGTCTATCGCGTGCTGATGTAGGCAGCTTCTATCGTAGTATTGTACTATTAGCTTTGACAGTATAACTTCAAGTATCTTGTTTACAAATTTTCTTACGGAATTGGTAGATCTATAGTTCTAGAAGAGATGGAATTATATTTGGTTTATTTGAGAAATAAAATAAGTTCAGCTGTACCAGGCATGGACGTCTCTGGCGGGGGGACGGGGGGACGCGTCCCCCCAATATTTTGAAGTAAAAGGTTACAAATGGAATCACAGATAAATAAACAAGTTGGGCTAGGTACTACTATTTAAATCACTTTCTTTGATGTCCCCCCCTCCAAAGTTTACATGCCAGAGACCCCAGTGGTACCAGGCATTTGAAAATGGATATCTGTTACGTTCGTGGTGTACGTGTATGGAAGCATGAATAAAGAACTGTACTTCTGGAAGCATGAATAAAGGTGGAGCTTTGTAGTATGATCCGACATCTTCATTGCCAACATACCAGGCTCGCTGAAATTGGTCGGCAATTGCAGTGTGTGTATGGAATATTTCTTAAGTAGTGTGAAAGTGGTGAAAATCATTTGAAGAAGAGGGGACCATATGTGTTACAAATCTCGCCCAGAACGCCCGAAAATCCCCTGTAGAGGATTTTGCTGTGCCTTGAGGGACTAATCAAGGAGTGCCAAACAATCACAATGAATTTAGTCAAGCAAATAATAATTTCTGTAGAACGCGCTCATTACATAATGCATGAAGTGTTGGAATACAGGAATGGTGTGTTCAACATGGCGGGTGACGAAATTGCAATGCGAAGACCAGGAAGCCACGCCAATCCTCTCACCCATCTCCAGCGTTATCATTTAGAAGGAAAAGAGCGAGCTGGAACGCATCATCATGGATGATGAGACAATGGTTCATTTCACGACCGGAAGCAGTTGTCACTCCTCACTCACATGGATACATCCATGGTCATCTCCTTCTAAGAAGTTGAAGAGTACTGCATCTCAGCTCAAAATCATGTTGCAG